>NC_091095.1:6730000-6892500 GCF_024713975.1 Paralichthys olivaceus
TAAAAAACAGATATTGCATCCTGTGTTCTTATTTCTGTCCTGTGTCTGCCTCTCTCTCTCTTTCTCTGTCTTCTTTAATCTCTCTCTGTCACTAACAGTATCTTCTTCCCTCGTACATCTTCCTCTCAACACGTTTACTCCTCACATTCTCTTCCACAGAGAAGTACATTGGGATTTGCTCTTCACTCTCTCTCTCTCTCTGGCCCACCACATCTTGTTTTTCCCATCTCTCCTCTTGGACGCTGCCTTTTCCATCTTCCGCCCCCCTCCACAGTACACAACATTATCTGGCTGTCGAACTAAAAATAGTGTAGCTGTGTTCCCCAGGACAACCAAAGAAATGTGGATAAATACTTTCAGTGGGAGTTTGCTTGTTCTGCCATGCTAGGTTTCAGTAACACTAATGGCCCGTGACAGCCTTGTGTAAAACCCAGGCCGCAGATAGTGCGTGAAAAGGAATTTAATCCTTTTTAATCTGCCTTTAATTAGATATTGTGGTGATGTAGAACGTGGGTTCACTGCACTATCACCTTCTTCAGTTTTGCCTGTGAGTTCTTGCTACGTCACCCTCCCTCTGTTCTAATTTCATGCTATAACGATGATCCTATTTTGCATCCAGGCATTGTTAGATGCTATATTCAGTGTTTTGAGTTTCCACTGGTCAAAGAACACCCGCTAACATCTGGCTTTGGTCTGCAATGGGAATGAAGTCAATCAGACTTTACTCCCATCAAATGACTGCAGTAGAAACAGGTTTTAATCGGCTCTGATTGGCACCTGGGTGAAGGTGCACATTTGTTTGACGACGAACATGATGCACCGGGGGAAACAAAACAGAAAGACAAACACTCCACTAGCAAAGAGAAAGGAGTCAGAAAATGTCTGGAAAATTGGGTCCAGCCATTGTCTTTCACATATGAAGATCGTAGCTGGAGATTGTCCCGGGGTCAGACACGTTCCCAAAAACAAGAAAATGTCAGAAAATTCAGGAGAGGGGTCTCCCCTGGGTAAAGTGTGCAAGAGGCAGGACATGACATATAAATTCTGCTGCAGAAATCAGGTGTTTTTGTTTGCAGCAGATAAAAACCGACGTTGCCAAATCTCATCGTCTTTTGAGGTTGACATCCTGATCTGCGTCTTCTACATGTGTGGCTCCTCTTTTTCATCCTGAGATATTTGTATTCTTTTTATCACTGTGTATTTTCTGGACATACAGTATCCATAGGATAATGTCCTGACTTCAGTGCATGTCTGAATGCAGTTTAAGAATCTGACCACAGCCACCCAAGGTCTGATCAGTTGAGCTTAGGGTGTTACCAGGACCTGGGCAGTTCACTCTGTCTGGATGGGTGTGAAAAGGGGAAATGAGTGCCTTAATGACAGGGACTGTTCTTTTTTTGGTAAAAGCATGACCTTTAAAGGACCTCTCCCCTAATTATGGCCTCATTTACAACTAACTAAAGACCCGGGATAATCCTATAGCAGCCATTAGTGCAGGTTTGATGGCCACAGCATGTATTGTGTTTCATGACGGCAGGCATTAGCATTTAAGGTTGTGCAAGATCCCCTTTGTCCTGGTGTTAACTCAATTTCACATCAAGCTGAACTATTATCTGTCTGCCTGAATGCACTTCACTGTCTTGGTTGTTTTGTTTTTCTCTTCAGGGAATTAAATTTAATGTTGGGTAAAACACAGTCGTCTTGAAATACGATAAATCTGCACATTTTCTTTCATTTCACACAATTGCAAATGACAGTTTGGGTTTGCATGTCTCGATGTGTGTTGTGAGTCAGTGTCTGTCACACCTCCAAGACGTGCAACCTAAGGTGAGGAGTTTCCACCTCTCACCAACCTATACTTCACTGTAATTACTCTGTCTCTATTTGTGAAAAGCTTCAAAAGAGCCCTGCATGGTGAAGAGCGCACAAGCCATTAGCCAATCTCTGATTATAGTGGTCGTGTTTGTTAAATTAAAGTATGAATGTCAGACTGAGCGGGTCATCTCGGAATCTAGGTTGTTTTATAAGCTCGGGTGTAAGATACTTGTCAGTCAGTTGGCTTGTCTGTACATGTGTGGCTGGTCGGAGCACGCACACAAAGGCTGTTAGTCTCAATGGTGTGTCTGTTGTTTAAAGCACTCAGAGCGTAGATGCTTCTTTTGTCTGAGCGCCAGGCCAAGTTTTTTGGCAAAATCAACTTGAAATAAAAATAATGAATATTATTATAAGGGAACTTAATGGATTTCCCACTCCATATTATGACTCACATTTGCAAATGACTTGTATTTGTACTTGTTTAACATATGACAATTATATCGCTCCATATGTATTACAGTTATTGGGAATTTTAGCTGTTTATATACTTATATACCATACTATATCATAGCATAGTTTAGCTTAGCTTAGCATACGTGTATAATACATATTCTCTCTTTTCTTTTATTTAATTTCTATTTTGACTATTTGCTGCTGTACAAGTGAATTTGTGTGGTATGGGATCAATAAAGTTTGTCTTATCTCTTATCTTATAGCAAAACTGATGATTTACAATTTCATTGTGCCTGAGTATGACGACCATAAAGATCTTGAATCTTTAAAATCAATGATTTAGTTTAAACCACTGTACTATAATACAATACAATAACTGACACAATATAAGTCCTGAAAAAGTATTAATGTAACTCTCCCCTTTTTTTTGGTACAGACCTCCAGTGAAGGAAGACACTCTGTCCGTATCTCAGGTCTCAGCACCATTGACTTCAGAGCAGGGTTTTCCAGAAAGCCCACCCTGGACTTCAAAAAGACCTCTAGTCGGCCAGTTCAAGGTCAGTGAGGTCACCATTTCCAAATCATAAAAAAGAGAAGGACACCACAGCTGTTTTCTCCTTCACCTGTTGTCTTCACTTTTGTCTTGTTGCTTTGGAGAGGTAAAGAATACAGTATGTTGAGTTTAATATGGATTTTCCAGGTATTTCCACCCACATCTTGCTGAACACGACTGGCCTGTCCCCTCCTGCTCGGGCTGACAGGCTGGAGCTCCTGTCAATCACTGGTGAAGTCATTAAAACATTGCCGATCCGCTACTACCCTGAACGCAAGCCGCACGGCCTCTGGAACATCACAGAGTTTGTTCCACCCAACGAGGCCTTCTTCCTGCGGGTGACTGGATACGACCGGGATGGTTACCTGTTCCAAAGAGTCTCCAGTGTTTCTTTCTCCAGTATTATACCTGGTCAGTGATGGTGATCCATATCAACCCCACTAAAATGAAGACGTAAGGAAATGCCTACTTTTATTAACTGCCTTAGTGATTATTTCTCTTTTAGGTTCCCCAAAGGTGCTGATGCCAGTCACCACTCATGGCTACTACCTCCAGAGAGGGGCTGTTAACTGCCAGGTAGAGAGTCTGATCCCCTTCACTCTGCGCTTTAGTCGGGATGGAAGACGACTTGGGACGGACCAACTTCTCAGGTGAGTGCGGTTGTAAAGTAAATGAGTCCCAAAAGTTCCAAAAGTCAAATATATGTTATAGTTGGTTCTTTATCAGGCAGGGGAAAGTTTAAAGGGCAATTTACTTCAGATATGGAAATAGTTCCAGATGAGGGGGCAGAGGCTGGGATCTGAGCTACGGACTGAGTAATGAGTTCGATGGAGGGGAATCAGGATGACTGGCAGATCTGGGCTGGGATGGTAAGAGTTGAGAAGGACAGAGAATACGCATGGAGCAGGACAAACCACAGGGAACCAGACGAGAGTAAAACGAGGCAGTTGGCAGGTTGTGGAGTTGATGAGATGATGAGCCTCAGCTGTGCAGATGAGCTGGCAGTGGATGAACGAGGCAGCCACACACACACACACACACACGAGACAAACTAGGGACAGACAGCCCACAGAGGGAGAACACAAGGAAAAGGAAGGAACAACCTAACCCTGGTAATACCCTGGCAAAAAAACAAGCTATAAAGTGTATATTCCTGCAGCATTTAGCAATAGTCTATATGTCATTTCCATACAACCGTGTTTTAAGCATTTCAATATATTATTTTAGCAACTTGTGACCAGTCAAAGCTGAATTCAGCAATTTTCTGGGCAGCTCTTCTTCTACTGTACCAGGCTTCGTCACACGGTCAAGTTCAAACTCTTAATGAGCTCCACAGATGCTGTTATGACGTTGGTTGGTTTGCTCCCTCCTCTTTATGCCAGGAGACATATTGGACACTCAAAGTTTGATGATTTTGGTTTTCACATTTTATGCAAATCTGTAAAACCATATAGCATAGCATAACAAGAAAAAGTTATTAAATACACTTTTCTCTCCTTTTCTTCTGTAACTCTTTTCATCCCAGTGAGTCTGGAAGTGCATCTTGGGAAATAGCCCAGGTTACTCTGAAGGACGAGGGCCACTACGAGTGTATTGCTGTCAGCAGTGCAGGGACGGGAAGAGCTCGCACCTTCCTGGATGTTTCAGGTATGTTAACATTCTAATAACATGTAACTTCACCAGTTAGGATTTATTTTGATTATTTATACTGTTCTATTAAAATCAAAGTTACAGCCACACAAAATGTAACTTTGCTCAAAACAGTGCTTGTGAAGACATTCAGAAATGAGCTTAAGTAAAATATATGAAGAATACAAGACATAAGATATTACAACATGTCAGAATGTCAGTGTTGACATTGTCAGTGGACCTTAACAATGTAGTTTATATTATTAAAACCTTCGATCACTGCAGATAATGAGCCAGGACTGTTATTACACTCAAAGTTTAATCAGTGTTTGATGGATCTACTTGTGGCAGTGAGTAATTGAAAGTTTCATTGTCTTTAATGGCCTGTATCATGTTTAGAAAATACAACTTAAAGGGCACACAAAATATCTTGAGTTAAATTGTGCTGCAAGACGGAGTTTATGTCATGCTCTAGAGCTTTACACACACACACACACACACACACTCACACACACTTAACTTAACTTAACGCAACTTAACGCAGGGGTATGAATACAAGTGCCAGTCACTGTGGGTTTTATTTGGACTTGCTGTGGCTCCCATATAGAGAACCTGCATGATGGCAGAATTAATATAACGTTATGGAAAATTTGAAACCAGTTCTATAACAAGATGTAATTCATGCCTGCCAGTGATCATGTCATGGGGTTTCTGGTATGGTGTGTGTGCCTGACTTGTGAAGCAATAGACTGTGGATGTGGTGTAAGATGAGAAAAGTTTTAAAACTGTATATAAGTTCCAGGCTGTGCAGGAAAGAAAATGTGTATATGATGGGTATAGGACTCAATGTTACCAGCAGAGCAGAGACCACTCGTCACCACAATAAATAAAAAAATAATACATGCATGATAATTTATGATCTCAGAAATTCATAACCCAGGTCATAAATTACTTGGAGGATGCGCTTGTGATCTTTTATGTTGTCAAAGCTTGGAGCACAGACAAAAAGGAATAAATAATGATTTATACTTTTCAGTTTCACCACTGGGCAAAGCAAAAATTAAATTTTTCTTTTCCCAAAATCCTCTGAAGTGTATTTATGTTTCAATCAAAACAAATTTTCCAGGATGCGGCACCAGAACTGACACCACATGAGTCCAAACTCAGTCAGTAAAAGTCTCCTTGTCCAAACGTTCCCATAAAACCATGGAGGGGAGAAGAAGAGAGCGAGAGTTAGTTCAAAGACACTTTTTGAAAGAGAAGAAGGAAAGAGAAGAGTCAGGCATGGATCTGTGTAATTTATGAGCGCAACCTCACGACTGTAACTCACGTTCCAACGATGCAGAGGCGACTTAGTTTGTCCAACTGTTCCCACTTATAATGCCTCGAAAATAAGGTGAAATTAGTCCTCCTCAGCCACAATCCGACCTTTGTTAGTGGGCCAGTTATATCCTTAACAGAGTGACAGGGCCTCACATTGTACACATGTACACACGCAGAAACACACAAGTTACACCCATTCATCTGCCAAATTTATGTCTTCCTAATTCCACAGAGCTGCGCTGAAAACTCCAGCATCCTCCCCCTATCAGAGCCTCTGCTACCTCTCCCTCGTCTTCTCTTTCTCTCCCCCTTTTCCCTCTGTTTCCTCTTTTCCCTGCTTAGCTCTGGCTCACCTCTGAAAGACATGATTGACGACACAATGAGGCTCGAGGGTTTAGTTTAAAAAGAGAAAACTGAGGAAAAGAGCCTTAGTGAGGGGTTTTAGATTTTTTTGCACAAAGCTAAGTACATGAAAATACCTTTATACAAAGCTAAGATGTACTTACATGCAAATACACATTGTGGGTGACAGCAGTGCATTATACAAGGACGATGCTGTTGACGGAGGTTCCTATTTGACCATAGTACACAGATGTGTGCATAATGCAGAGGAATTTGTAAATACCACATTTCAACTTTTAGCTAGGTTTGATAACTTCATTGTGTTTTAGTGTCTCACTAGCTTCATGGTCTAAATCAGTGGCTTCCAGAACTTTAAGCCGTTACTCCACCTGCAACCCAGTTTCACTACTTTCTTATGTCTTTGAGATGTTAGAACGTCAAACACAGAACAATTCTATCAAGTTTGAGTAGTTGTCAGAGTTACGAAGAGATCAAACTATCCACAGCTAAAAAACTAGAAGGCTGCTCAGAAAACCTATACCTCAGCCAAGGCTAACGCCCTATCTTGACATTTTAAAGAAACTGAAAAAAATATATGATTCCTGGATCCACCAGTTTATCCAAATCTGTTCCAAATTTCCATGGGTTCTTTCTTGGGTCATGTCCCACCCTTCCACAAAATTCCTTGGAAATCACTTCAGTAGTCTTTGAGTAATCCCGCAGACAACCAGAGAAACAAACAAACACAATAGCAACATAGTCTCCTTGATGGAGGTGAAATTAGAAAATAAAAGGGACTCAAGCAAATAAAGCAAGTAAAAACTGTATGTGTGGTTTTCGGGATGAAGACAAACAAATTTAGTTTATATGGAGGCTTGAGTCTTACGGCAGCGTGCCCCATTCTCTCTTAATCCACACTTAGTGTCCTATTAATCAAGACAGAATGCCCCCAAAATATCTTAAATAAAGAAGATTCAATAATAGATTTCACTCAAAAAAGTTAGTTGCATCT
The DNA here is from genome assembly GCF_024713975.1 of Paralichthys olivaceus. Lineage (NCBI taxonomy): Eukaryota > Metazoa > Chordata > Actinopteri > Pleuronectiformes > Paralichthyidae > Paralichthys > Paralichthys olivaceus. Next base: position 6,737,128 of record NC_091095.1, read on the forward strand.
GCAACATTGTGGAGTAGAAAATACTGTCTCTGCATACATAAATGTTCGCAAAAAGAAAAACAACTACTCGCTCTGAATTCCTGCTTAGTTAATGATGTCTTAATGATGTCAAGTTCCTGGCAACCACCAACAACCTCATGTCCTCACTCTGCAGAGCCGCCTCCAGCCGTCACCATTGAGGGTAACGTAACCGCCAGCCCTGGCTCCCGCGCAGTCCTCACCTGCCATGTCGTTAGCACCGTCAACTTCAACCTCACCTGGCTGAGAGGGGGTTACGATGCCCGTCTGGACCCGCGGGTGCAAGTCCTGAGCAACCTCTCGCTGCAGGTGTCCACTGTGACTCCGGATCATTCAGGCTGGTACGAGTGCATCGCCATCAACGAAGGAGGGGTGACCGCGGAGCGAATCTACCTGAATGTGCAAGGTGAGGAGTGGGTGTTTGTGACTGGCCCTACTCGGCTACATTTGAACTAATGATGTGAAAGGGGTTTTTAATTTTGAAGATGCAAGTATGTGCTCTTGCATATTTGTGTGAGACTTTGCCTTTGGCACGTTCGTCTCTTTTTGTCGGTGATTTAAACCTTGGGGGAGCAGCACTCTTGGCAAACACAATCTCCTTCCCAAATCCAAAATCATCTCTCAGGTGCCGCCACCACTCTTCCCTACCCTGCTCCCTATAATTCACCCTAATGCGTTCTGGGAGGCGTGAAAATGATTAATGCCTCACTCTCAGGCAACGCTAAAGTAGAGTTTCCATCTCTCGACAGCTCCTATAATCTTGTTCCTAACACTTCCCTGACACCGAATCGGGAACACTTGCAGATGGAAGAGTGTATCACTGACTATCTGGCAAGCAGCACAGAGTGGATGCATTACAGCCGCTAAAATCTGCTATTAGCCGACGACCTCAGCCAGAACCTACCGAGGTTTAGAGGTTCGAGGCAGCAAGAAAGAGGAAGCGAGCTGTGTTTTACATAATCCAATATCCAACCCTGTATTTACTCTGTTATACAACCATCAGTCCCAAAAGAAGTTAATTCAGGGTCCATATGCTGCTTATTGTAGCCTCAAATCCTCCCTGTGTGTGTGTGTTCTAGGCGTAAAGCAAATAACATCATCTTTACTCTCAGACTAAAAAGAGAAATTGCTCCACTTCACCATAAAATTGATTTTTTCTTGACCTAAATTAACGAATCGTCGGCTGTGATTTTTAATTTGAGTGAACTGTGCAAGTCACATGTCTGACACAGACGGAGGAGTTGCAGGTTTAATACCAGAGTTTCAGGCAGGTTTGGAGGAGAACTCTGTTATTTAGCTCGTCTCGCTGAGTGATAAGTAGCACAGTTGACCCTAAAACATTTTCCCTGGTTTAACTGGATCATTTTCTCGTTTTTAAAATCTCCTCCTTGCCTTCTTTTCACATAATCCTATCACAGCTGTCTTTTTATTATTTTTCAAACCATTTTCTCTCTGCTTTTTCAATTCATTTTTGTCAATCTCTTTTTTTGTAACAGCTGTTAGCAAGCCCCCGGGGGTTTCCCCCGGTCAGCCCCATCATAGTCATTAGTTTCACTTTGAAGTGAGTCAAGTCTGCTGACATCTTACAGCACTTGGCCAGAAAACTGGAACTGAGCGCATCTCCACACTACACCAACAAAATTTAAAAACACCCCTTACTTTTCTTTCTGAGGTGTCCTTACCTCCCTCAGGGCTCGGTGACCTTCTGAGACAGAGCGGCAAGAGAGGAGTTTGGCTTTAGCTGTAAAAGACAACGTCAGGGACCCTGCCCTGCTTTCCGACGCCCTTCCTTTTGACCTTTTGTCTGCTAAATGATCAACACTGTACATGCCTTGGGCATTACGATCAAGTTGAGTGACAAGTTGAGGTATTTCAATTTGTTCTCAAGCTTGTAATATAAGACAGGTCAAATTTTTTGACTGGACATTTACTGGCGGCATCTGGAAATGCGTTGTGTATCTTTTGAAAACCTGACATCGTTTATGATTGAAGTGGAAACATCAGCTCAAACCTATACATTCCTTCACACATGTGTGTGTGTATATGTGTGTGTCTATTCAACTGTTTGAAGCTGTGGCTGCCGATCTGGAAAGGTCACAGACTCTGTAGATGATTCTAGCTGTGGGAATACGACGGAGAAAACAAAGCCTTTAAAGGATGAGTTGAAAATCACGAATCAATTGGAAAAATCTCCCAGGATTCCAGAGCTTCCCAGGGTCTGGAATCAATATCCCCTCTAGCAGTAAAGATGAAATGATAGTGAAAGATATGCTGAGAGACAATATGAGATGTTGGAACTGCCATCACTCTTTCTGCTACAGTCACGATAAAAGTTGTTCTCCTGTTACATCTTAAAGTTAACTTTGAATTCCTTTCAGAGTTCCTTACATTTACATAAATGTGCATTCAGTGACGCACTTTTAAAAGTTCCTGAGCTCTCTCAAGGCAAAGGAGACAAAATAACATCCCAGCTCCACACGCTCCAAAGCTGAGTGACTGAATTTGATTGCATCTGGTCCATTTGGTGAATAATGAGCAGTGTTGTGTTTTGTATTTTCCTCCAGAGGTGCCCAGGGTTTCAGTTGAGCCTCGGAATCAAACCTTTACGACAGGAGACGAAGTGAGGATTAGGTGCTCGGCCAGCGGTTACCCTCCGCCCCGTCTGCTCTGGACACACAACGACATGTTCATCATGGCATCCAGCAGGTAAATTCATTTCCTCAGACAAATATGAACTATTTTTTATTTTCGGGAAGAGTGTCGTCAATTGATGTTTAGCACCTAAAAGAAGACATTTTATATTTTTTAGGTTTTTCTTCTTGTGTGTTGTATAGGGTTTTTTGTATGTAAAAAGTCTGTAAAGTTACAATGCTCAAATTCTGCAGTAAAAGTAGAAAACACTGCTTCCCAACATTTTCATAATATGCATAGTAGCTAGTCCGACATGCCCCCTAACAAAGTGGAGGCGGTCATTTCCTACAAGTGCTGGGAGCTAAAGTGTTTCAGACAGAGGCTGAAAAGAGGAGCTGCAGCAATGGACAGTTTTCTGAACATTAGAGCTTATAAACCCTTTCAAGTAATTAATATTAAAACTATGCACCTGAATATGAGCATAATATGTCTCATTTAAACCTCACACATCTTCAACCTGTTAAAATCTGAATTTTTTGGTTACTACTTTTCTCTCATCACTCCGGAATGTACTGAATTTCCACTAATTTCCATGTACAGACGCAGGATGACGCCCGATGGCACACTGGTTGTGAGAAACATGGAGAAGAAGGATGGAGGCATGTATGGATGTTTGGGGAGTAACCTGGCGGGGACGGACACAATGACCTCCACCCTCACTTACATTGGTGAGTGGCACAGTGCTACATACATACTCAGACATGCACACTAGTATCACTACATTTCATTTTCTGCCTCTGTTGTGATTGTGCTCTATTCTACAACACTTCTCCCTCCCTAGAACCTCCTGTGGTGACAGTGGCGTTAAGTGAGATTCTTATCGGCATTGGAGAAACCACAGTTATGGCCTGTTCAGCATCTGGAGTCCCTCAGCCTGAGATCCTGTGGTACAAAGGTAAACGTCCTGGAGAAAGAAAGAAAGAAAAACCATGAAACGTTTATTAAAAAGTTACAGAAATATTTATCTTGTCTAGTTTTTAGTTTTATCCTGAACTTGCTCACACGGCCCAAATAACACTTATATCTTTAAAAGATCCAAGCTGACCAAACTCGTCTGCTTTATTTGTTTGAATTTTTAGGTGACGTCCAACTACATTCATCATCCGTCTGGGACATAGACACACTTGGAGGGACGCTGACCATCAAGGAGACCCAGATGGTCGATGCTGGAGATTACAGCTGTGTGGCCGTCAATGCTGCCGGCACTTCATCAGGAAAGATCTCTCTCGATGTAGGAGGTGAGCGCAACAGCTAGTTTAGTTAATCTCGTAAAAGCAGGACAGAGTCTTTGCTTGTTTCTTAGTGTTGAAACAGGACGTTATTGTAATTACATGATCGTATCCCATCAGGATGTCCAAAACTGGATTATTTCTGTCCATATTCCAAGATACTGGGACTGGGTGTCCTGGTGGACAATAAAGCACAATTAACCCAACTACAAGCAGGTCTGCACTGGAGGAATAAAGAGGGATAAAAGCATTGAAGCAAAGATTTAATCACTTTATTTTGAGCCTTAAATCATCAATGAATTTGCTGTTACGGCTCTGACAAATTTCTGATGTTTATGTATACTAACACAAAGGCTGTAGCTGTTAGTGAATGATGCCTTTGACAAACTAAGCAAAGAACATGTCTGGTTTGTAACTAAACATGCTAACACATGGGTGTGTCTGTATCCATGCATGGCTCAGTGTGAGGTGGATTTTTGCATAAGCACACAATTTAAAAACACCCAACAATTAATTTCCAGAAGAATCAGCTACAGATTCAGTATTAACATTTTTCTGCTTTTGTGCAAATACACACTTTTGGAATCTAAAAACAACTCTGAGCCCACGTGATGGACAGCTTGATTGTCCGTAGAATCCAATGCAGATGGATAAGTGTCACCTAAACGTTTTGACCTTTGCAATCTTTAACTTTGACCGTTCCAGCTGCACCCAAGTTCACCAGAGAGCCGTCAGATGTGGCGGCAGACATCGGCTCTAACGTGACCCTGCTGTGCCACGTCCAAGGTTACCCCGAACCACAGGTCACCTGGCGCAGACAGGACAGACTTCCCCTCTTCAATGTGTCCCGCACACATGGCGTTATCACACAGAGCAGGGGAGGCCTACATATCACCTGTGAGTTTATCATTTGTGTATTCATACATATACATTAAACAAGTATATACTCTTTGTTTACACCTCAACGTCCCTCTTACCATCAGACCTGTGGGTGGAGGATGAGACGGTGTATATCTGTGAGGCCCAAAACCACTTTGGCAGGATCCAGGCTGAGGCCAGTGTCACTGTGACTGGACTGGGTAAGAACGTTGCTTTATTTGAAATGTCATGTTTCTGATGGGATAGATTTTCTCCAAGAAGCTTTGTCTTAATCTTATCATGAAAACTACTGTTCACAATATTGTTCAGTAACAAAAAAAAAAAAAAAAAAAGAGGACAATGACAGGCGAGGTAATGAAAATGCTGTTTACATGTCAGCATCTCATTCAGTCTTAATTGGGTTCATATCTCAATAATGCACATAATAATAAACATAGTAATAAACATAGTCATTAATTCATTTTAATCATCAAGGGGAAATATCGATTCTTTGTATGCTGTAAATTAAGTGAGTGAATACATTGGTGTTGAAGAATCTAGCCACTGCTTAGAAAACCCCTGTCCCCCGTGAAATGTTTGTTGTACTTCAAAGGAAGTTTCACAAGTTTTATCATTGTCAAAGATCATATTACGTTTCCATACATCTTTCTTTACGTGTGTGTGTGTGTGTGTGTGTGTGTGTGTGTGTGTGTGTGTGTGTGTGTGTGTGTGTGTGTGTGTTTCGTTTCGGCCTCAACACGTGAGTGTGATTTCATTAGCACCTTTCAGTGGGTGTGTTTGAACACATGTGCCTTGTTAAACCACTGTTTCTGTTTCACTGTCGCTCTACAGTGGAAACAAACCGAGCATTTATATGTGGGCCAAAGGTCAGAAAGCTCAGACCCACCCAGATGACACACATTTATTACTGCCCCACTGCCCCATTTCCCTGCTGACACACACACCCAGTGCAGAGGGACATGTGCAGTAGTTTCTTTTGGACGGTAATGAAAGTAGAGATCAGGGAAAGTGGCGTATCAGTGGCATGTTTTTAGTGTGTGTGTGTGTGTGTGTGTGTGTGTGTGTGTGTGTGTGTGTGTGTGTGTGTGTGTGTAGCCTCCCTGCAAAGGTTTACCACTAAGAGTGTGTATTTATGTCTGTGATGCTTTTAGCAGTTATGGAAAGTGTGAACTGTAGAAGCTGCACTGTGTTTATAGCAACCAAGCATTCCCTATTCATTATACAATACACACATTAACTTTTAAACACATGCTTCCTTTGATTTAACACAGTGGAAAACACCTTCAGTCTGAAGTATTTTATTTGTCTTGATATGACACTGGATTGGATTGTGTTAATCAATAGGGTTTCTTTGCATGTGTACTTTAAAAGACACAGATATCTTTGACCTGCTGCTGCCCACACATTACAATCACATTTTAAATACCGTCATTGCTGCTGATATGAATCTACTAGATCATTTTCTCTGACAGGATTTTTCTATAATTATTTTCATGATATCTGTAGTCTTGCCCGTCATCGCGTTGAGTCCGGCTGTGCTCAGCGTGATTGAGGACCAGCAGGTGACTCTGCCCTGTGTGCTACTGGCTGGCAATCCACTACCTGAGAGGCAGTGGCTTCACAACTACGGCCTGGTGAGGACACAGCGAGGACGTTCACAGTTTGCAGATTCCTTGTTTTAACCGTGTTTCAACTATTGATTGAATGTGTAATTTGTCAGGTAACATCAGACCAGTATGTGACGGTGAGGAGGGACGGCAGTCTGCATATTGAGAGAGTCCGGCTGGACGATGCGGGGGACTACACCTGCTTGGCAGAGAACGTTGTTGGGGCTGCCAACGATACCACCACTGTCAATGTATACGGTGTGTGCACAAAGACATAACTAACATGTTGTTTAGTCTTACTTTGAAAGCTGCATTGTACGTGTCCCCCCAGCACATGTAATAGCTTTAGCACTGAGGATATGATAGAAATGTCTGACAACTGAATAGGCCAGTGCTTCAATGTGTATTAGATGCAAAGCCAATAAATCACATTTAAATGTATGCATTTAATTTATATTATACTGTAAATAGCGCATGAGAGAAAGTTACTTTGTTGTATAGATAAAACATATTGTCCATCTCCAAGATGATCTTTTCTGCAGACTCCCAGGACTGGAGCAAAAAAACCAAACAGAGCTGATAGTTTAGGAACATATCAGTTCTAAAAATTCACTTTCTCCAGATGCTTTTGACACATGTGGTGCTGTATACAGAGACGACAAAATACACAGCACACACAAAGAATGCATCTACTAGATTCTATAAATACTTGATACACAAAAATGACTGTATTTTTTCTTGTGTTTCCAGTGATTCCTACCATTCAACATGGCCCTCAGGTGTTCAGCACGATTGAGGGGAATCCCATCTCTCTGCCCTGCCGTGCCAGTGGAGTACCCACCCCAGAAATCACCTGGGCCAAGGTCTGTATTGACCTTATGTCTCCATGTATAAAGGCCAGTGAGAAGGGTTATACTCTGCTCGGGATTGTGTACTGGTTTCCTGCCAGTTTCTGTCTTTGCAGCAAGAAATAACTCAGGGAGACAGAAGAAATTCACATGAAACTAATATTTGAACTTCAAGTGAAAACCAGAAAACGTTCTTGTCAGTAATCAGAAATCGGGGTCACTCTGTATTTGTAGTGCAATACTCCATTGATTGGTTTTGGCATATGGTTGTAAAATGTGTGTCTGTACTGCACCATGAAATCAGCTCTACCTGGATGCATTGGTTTGAACAGTGTGCTCAGCCTTCACATGTGTATTAGTTAGTACTACAAGTTTGTATGTGGGCTGTCCCTCGCTCTTTGCCATCTTTTACACTAGCTCCCTCTGAGTTGTAAAAGCGTTGCTGTTAAAGTGAACAGTGCTGCAGGGACATATGAAACTAGACTCTGCTTAAGTTATGCACCAGATGCTAAAGTGAAATTACCTCTGATTCCTTTGCTGTTTTCTGTAACATTGATCCAGTCAAATCCGGTAAATCATGTCCGATACAAAAGGACAGTCCAGATATGACACATTCCTGATCCCGGTGAATGTTTTGGTTAAAATGATCGTATAAACGTTAGCGTTTCATTCACAGCAGGGAAGTGAATCACATGATTAATTCAAACACAAACCAAGCAGCCTTTCTGGTCTCAAGTCAGTGTTGTCACCATGTCAAATGTTAACAAAGCTGAGTTAATGAAATAAATTCTGGCCTCTGCCCTTTCCCGGCTGTGATTTCTTCTGTAGGGTGGGAAGCTGCTGTACTTGGGTGGTCCTGCCTTCTCCCTGGATTCTGACGGCAGCCTTCGCATCGATTCCCCTTCTGGAAATGAGACCGGAGAGTTCATCTGCACAGCCACCAACGCAGCCGGCTTCGCCTCCAGAAAGGTCCAGCTCACCGTCTATGGTGAGCCTCATCACCAGTCTGCACGAAAATAAACAAGAGTGGTTTAATGAAAGTGAAAACATGTCTGGATCTGATCTACTCCAAAATGTAATAGTTTCTTGTTGTGCTCACGCCCCCTCAACATTTCATGGAACACGGTGTAGTAGGTTTTGCATGATTGACAAACAAACAAAGATATGGGAATGAAAACATAACTGCCTTGATGGGGATAATGAGTTATATGTAGAATTTGATGTTAACTAATTATTATTTGATTCATCCTGATCATCACAGCCAGCATCTCAGGCTTGTTTTATTGTACAGCTAGAGCTAATTGAAATAAGCCAAACTTTTAGTTGAGGCTTCATCACTCACCTAATTGGACTAAAACAGTTTTCACAATAATCCCACCCACATCGCCCCCTTTTTACCTGAGAATAAAATAAAAATGTATCTCTCTGTCATCAACTCTCTACCAAATATTCACGTATAATGGTTTGTCTAAAAACTTGGAGTAACTGTCTCTGTGTTTGTCTGCCCACGTATGCGTGTTCAGTCCGTCCCAGGACGAGCGTCGGTGGTGCTGGAGTCTCAGCAGAGCCAGTGAGGATGTCGGTGATTGAGGGTGAAGATGTTATTTTGCCATGTGAGGTCCACAGTGTTCCGCCACCCACCATCAGCTGGGCCAAGGAGAGGCAGCTCATCTCTCCTTTCTCTCCCAGGTAAACACACACAAACATGGCCACACGCAATGCTGACAACTCCTCGTATATTCATGAGATTGTTCAGTCAATTTTAACTTAAGGAACTCAGATATTGTACCGCCACCATAATTCAATCTGAGCCCAAACACAGACCAAAACCTCTTGCTGGAGAACCGAGTTATCATATTTTAAAAACACTAAGAAAACCTCCATGCTGTTTTGATTGCTGTGCTGTGTCTGTCGACTGTTCATAACCTCGGGGTATAATTTGTGGTTTTTATAAGATGACTGGATAATCGTACTCCTCTCTGTGATCTGCTGCACCTACTGTGCGGCTGCCACAGCGGCTGTACTTGTGGTTGATGACAGGATTAGAAAAAATTATTGTAGTATTTTTGTTACAGTAACAACTGAATAAGTCATTGTGTGTGAAAAAATACAGTGTGTGTGCTTATTTTTCTTTAGCCAGCTTTGCAAGAACTACTGCTCATAAAATATCACTTTACAGTTTGTTTTCTCTCCGTGTGTGTGTGTGTGTGTGTTTTCCTAGGCACACTCAGCTTCCCTCTGGTTCCATGAAGATCTTGGAGAGCAGGGTGTCAGACAGTGGACTGTACGTGTGTGTTGCCTACAACATTGCTGGAAACCTCACACAGTCCATTGCGCTGAGTGTTTTGGGTACGTCCATAAGATCCCAAACGGTAACACAGGCTCCGTTCAGACCTGGTATTAACGTCCGATGTGATCACAAGTTAACAGTTTTAAATTAATCTGTTCACAGCTGGTATTAAAATGAGAGAGAGAGAGAGTGAGGCGTCAGTGTGGGCTAATTAATTTGTGCTGTGAAGAAAGATTTGACCAAATTAAGAAATGTAGTGATCATAGGAAGCATAAAGACTCATTGTGTGGCCACATGCGTCCAACACCGCCTCCTATGCCGGGTCTGAACGGGGTCATAGAGGCATTTGATAATGATGGATCACTGATCAGTGGTCAGAAGTGTGAGTTTTCCTCCTAATTTGAAACTCTGGTGTGTCTCAGGTGAATCGGTCAAACTACATTATAAAAGTTCGATTAAAGTTGCTGATGTGATTGAACCATTAAGTATTCATGGGTTACCACACACTATAGACACAGAGTTCCTGTGTGTTAGATGACATGCAGGTACAGTTGAGGTGCTAAAACATATTGAACCTTGTCCTCTGCCCTGCAGTGCCCCCTAGCATACAGCCTGGCCCGAGGGTAATAAAGGTTCAGATGGGTCAGCCTGTGGAGCTGCCCTGTGTGGTGCGAGGAGTTCCAGAGCCGACTCTAACCTGGACTAAGGACGGTCAAGGTTATCCAGTGTCACACGATGGCAGTCTGGCACTGAGAAATGTGGGACTGGAAGATGAAGGAACGTACACATGCACAGCCACCAACACCGCAGGAGGAGATGAAGCTCGAGTTCAGCTTCTCGTGCAAGGTCAGTTTCAGTATCTGATCCTGCTGATTGTGATTATGATACATGAGCTCGTGAGAATGTTGTTGATGGTTGCACATGTCTGTTTTAGGTAAGTGACACTAAAATGTACATCACAGTCTCACAGGGAACAGATCATACAAAGTACTTTAGATTTGAAAGAAAATTCTTCAGTTTCGGTACAAACACTCAGTAGGGTTCATGGATGAAGTCGGTCAAAGGTCAAAGTTCAAGGTCACTTTGACCATTTTTTGTGCTTTCAGTGCCCCCGGTGGTCGAGGTACTGGAGCCGCCCTTCAATAGTCCCCTGCAGGAGAGAGTTGCAAACCAGCGTATCGCCTTTCCTTGTCCTGCAAAAGGTAAAGTTATACTTCTTTCTGTCCTTCCATACGATGAAGAGGAAGAAATTATAGAAAATTTCTTAATCCCATTTAGACACTCACATTTCTATCAAAAGTAAATGAGTACTAATGTTCTGCTTAAAATACAAAAAACACTTCACAGTTTTTCCTCACAGCTAATGTTCGATGTTTCCTTTTCTATTTTCCCTGCTCTCTGTTTTCCGACAGGTCTTCCCAAGCCGGTGATTCGTTGGTTGCGTAACGGCCAGGAGCTGACTGGCAATGAGCCCGGCGTGTCCATCCTGGAGGACGGCACGCTGCTGATTATATCCTCTGTGTCCCCGCTGGACAACGGCGAGTACGTCTGTGCTGCTGTCAACGATGCTGGATCCACTGAGAGGAAATACCAGCTCAAAGTCAATGGTGATTGAGCTGCTCATCGAGTTGTTCACTAACACTTCAGCGCTCCTCCAATGAAATGTTGTATCTAACCATAACCTCTCAAACCTCCACAGTGCCCCCAGATTTTCTTGACAATGAAACTCCAGGCAATATGTCGGTGGTCCTGAACCAGCCAACCAGCTTGTTGTGTGACGTCAAAGGAAGTCCGACCCCTGTGATCACCTGGTACAAGGATGGGACTCCTGTAGGTGAAACCCCTCTGAAAATGTTGATATTTATTTTGACCAAAAACATTTAAAGCAACACTTTGTAACTTTTAGTGAAGAACAGCGCCCTCTGCAGCCACAAGGTGATTCATATTGTTGGGCTCAGAATGATTAATGGTTTTCATGGAGAGAAAAAACAGATCTCTGACTGCGTCGTCCCACTCAATGAACTAAAACAGATTCTGGCAATTGAAGCTGTGACTATCAGTCAGTTCTACACTTCTTACAGGGGATTGTACCCACTCACCTAAGTTACATAGAGCGAGAACAGATATTCATGGTGAGGAGTGTAAATGAAGATGGCTCCCCTCTCACAGCTCATAGTTATTGTGGCATCAAACTTATTTTGAAGCTGCTGTTTTTAGTTTTAGTTTAAGTTTAGTGTAATACTAGAGATTAATTAACGTGCTGGTTTATATTTTACATAACCTACACTTACAATGTGGTCTAATACTGTGAGTCATCTACGTGGATAAAAGTAATCGGAGATTATCGTGACCTTTCCTTTTATTTATTAATGAAAGTTCTCATGAAGACTGAGTGAACGCTGTCCAACATAACAGACCCAAAACCGCTGTGGATCCTGTGCGTGCATGTATCTGTGTGTAACGGAGTTTCAAGGCCAGCCTCGGTGGCAATATGCTCGAAACTGTTATGACAAAATAATTATGATGAATTGATATGAGAGGAGGGAGTCTGCACACATTTTGCTGTAACATCCCACTGACTTGGCTGCTCCCTGCTCCCTTGGCTGCCTTATAAATATTTCCTGCAAGGCACAGATGGGAAAAACGGAGCACTTACTTTACTCTGCTAATTACCAGTAATTTAAATCAAGATGCTCTGCTCCCTAAATGTTTCTGGCTCTGGGCAGCAGCTGAAAACGTTCCACTTCTCGAACAACTTTAGAACAGCTGTTGTTTTCAAATTCTGAATTATAAGATGCAGATAATATAATTCAGATCCTTCTGGCCTCTTCGCATTTCGTAAGTGTAACTTATGTTGTTTTTTCTTATGTATTTGATTTCATTTATACATGTTGATTGACAGGTGGTGGCTAGTAGCTCTGTCCTGATTCTTGATATGGGGAAAACCCTGAGACTACTGAACGCAGCCACAGGAGACGCAGGCGGCTACAGCTGTAAAGCCATCAATATCGCTGGCAGCAAAGAGAAAGACTTCTTCCTGGATGTACTGGGTGAGGAATCTTCTATGACAACTCCAAGAATTGCAGAGAAAGAGCTCTGTGCAGACTTTTGGACTCAACTGAACCTTAAATTAATACAGCGTTAAAGGTTTAAACCATTTTAATACACGAAAACACTTGAGGAAGGTCTTTGACTGAAAAGTTGTGTTAAATGGTCTTTCTTGTTGAAGTGAATACATTGTTTGGCTCCAAATAATAATGAAGAAAAGGATATTCATTAATTTTCTGATGCATTTTCTGGAATGATTCTCTCCCTCTGTGCCACAGTCCCACCGACCATTGCAGGATCAGGTTCTCCTCAAGATGTGTCAGCCATTCTCAAACAGGAGATTAGTCTTGAGTGCAAGGTGCAAGGAGTACCCTTACCCACAATCCAGTGGTACAAGGACAGGAAGTAAGTGCCAGCTACAGTTAAAGAATAATCAAATATGATGGAAAGGCTGGGTTATCAATTCCCTCTTCAACCATCCCTATCCTTCTCTTTTCTTTTTAAATTCTTGCCAGACTGGTGTTTCTTGGTGATCCGAATCTGGAGGTCACCAACAGAGGTCAGGTTCTGAGGATAAAAAGTGCCCGTCTCGGGGACCAGGCCCGATACCAGTGTAGTGTCATGAATACGGCCGGGAAACAGTCCAAGGACTTCAACCTCAGTGTCTATGGTAAGTGTTGAAAACCCAGAACAGTCAGGTGCTGTATATCGGTACAAATATGTTCACATGACCAAATACAGAAGTGTAATGTTATCGTACCATTGTTGCAGTGCCCCCCACCATCAAAGGAGGTAACTCAACCACAGAGGTCACTGCCCTGCTGGCCATGGCGGTGACACTGGAGTGTGAGGCACGTGGGGTGCCCCTCCCCGTCATCACCTGGTACCGAAACGGAGAGGCCATCCTGTCCAACCGCCAAGCTCAGTACGTGGAGCGAGGCCACTACCTGAAGATCCCTCGAGCACAGGTGTCAGATGCTGGTCTATACACCTGCAAGGTGACCAGTGTGGCTGGGAGTGCTGAGAAGGCCTATGAGCTGGATGTTTACTGTAAGAACTTGACATCTGACTCCTGATATCTACTCACACTTTCATTTCCAGTGCACTGTATGTCAGCTGATTGTGCCAAAATGGCCAATTTGACATTGGCATATCTTCACTAAAACATCTCTAACTTTTCACTGCTTCACTTTATTAGCATAACATTTGGCACTTGTGATTTGTCACATGTTTTGCTATGGATTGCTTGAGGTTTTGAGCTAAAACTGCTTGACATTGACTCTAGATTTGTAAACTTCGGTGGAAATTAACTCTCCAATTTATCTTGTGATCCATCTTAATTTACTTTGACCCAATAACAACTATACTGATGCTTACACCTCTGCAGAAATCTCACAAGTGTTATGTTTATGTAGATAGATAGTTTATAAAGACCCTGTTGTTGCAGAGGAATACACGTCATTTTCGAGCAGGGGCCTGAGAAAATGACTCAGGTATGAAGAGTTGAATCAGATTTTCAACCTCAATGAACCAAGCTTCTCTTGTATCTATGTTTGCAACCCTTCTCATGTCGGTTGTTGAGCTCTGCAGCTTATTATTTTATTAAGCAGAGCTTTAAGGCATTTTCTTTCACTCAAAATACATGGAGACATTTGTAGCAGTCAAGAATAATTTCAAACAGCTGTGGATATTTGGCAAACATGGTAATAGAAAAAATAATTGATCCTCAAGGACCACAGAAATGGATTTGAAGTATCCAGTATTACACATGTTTTTGGCTGTTGACGTATGAGATGCAAATGAGATGTCAAGCAAAACAGTCTGCTGAGCATGAACTCTCCTTTTCTTCTGCCTCCCCAGTGCCTCCTACCATTGCAGGCGGAGATGACGGGCCCACTGAGAGGACAGTGGTCCTCAGCAAGCCTCTTATTCTGGATTGTGAGGCCGGGGGACACCCTCCGCCCTCCCTCACGTGGCTGAAGGATGGAGTTCCTGTGCACGATGGTGAAAGCGTCCGTGTTCTGGAGCAGGGGAAAAAATTAGAAATCCTCTCTGCCACAGTCTCAAATTCGGGGCGCTACGTGTGCGTGGCTACGAGCATCGCTGGAGAGAAGGAGGTCAAGTACGACGTTAGAGTTTTAGGTAAAAAAACACACAAAGATACCTTTGATAGGGGATGGCCTTACAGTGTATTGGCATTTATTGGTATTTATTTTAATCAAAATACTCACATGAGGCTGACTTGCTTGTTTGCATCAATATAAACCCTCTCACTGTACTTTTCACATGATTTATTTGTTGAACATCAATTGTTGATTTTTTTCACTTAAAGGTTCAGTGTGTATAATTTAGTGACATCTAGTGGTGAAGTTTCATGTTGCAGCTGAATGCCCCTCACCCTCCCCTTCTAAACATGAGAGAGAACCTGTGGAAGCCTTCAGTTGTCATAACATCCGCACACACTCCCGAAATATGGCAGATTTTTTTCATCAAGATCCACAAATGATTATCTGAGAAATCAAGGAAAACGTCTCAAAACCGTTTCCTTGAATGAAGTAGTTGTAGTTTTTGCTTAATCCTGCTGAATATCAAACAATCAAATTCAAGTATTTTTGAGGTAATAAGAGGACCATCCTGATATGCATGCTAAAGATGGTTCCAAGTTATAAGTGGTACTTAATTTAATACATTTTATTTCAAATTGTATTGTTTACTGTTTTGTAAATATTTATAATAGTTTTTTAGTTTTACCTTTTTAGCTCAGAGTTTGTGTAACTGCAGTGTCAGTAGTACAATGTGCAGTACTTCAGTTCTGTGAGTGGGTCTAATCACCCCCCCCCCCCCGCCTGTCATGTGTGATTTATCCTTTAACAACTCGTGTGACAGCTGAGAAAACATTGAGCCGTTGTCGGCAGGATTCGAACCTGCGCGGGGAGACCCCAATGGATTTCTAGTCCATCGCCTTAACCACTCGGCCACGACAACTCCTGTATAACCTGAGCTGATAAGGAGATTTCGTGCCGATGCAGTTGCATAAAACCCACGTCTGCATTCCAGAGCAAAACCTGCCACTTCACTGTGGCCTGCAGAGGATTTTTATCTCTTCTTTCCTCGTGACATAAGAAACATTAGGAGTAAAACATAGCCCATAGTCTGTTCTGACATGGTTTATGTGTTTTGAATCTAAAAAAAATTTTTAAATTGAACATTTATTGTGGTTTTCCAGAATGTAATTTATTGAAATATTCTCTTTCCTAGTTCCTCCCTTCATTGAAGGAGCGGATGATGTGACAGACAGCACAGTGATACTCAACAGCCCTTTGGAGCTGGAGTGTGAAGCCACGGGAACGCCTCCACCTGTCATCACGTAAGATCTACGTCTCATGCATACACAGATATAAACATACATGAGTGCACACAGAGATTCAGGGTAATATTCATAATTATTTTAAGGTGGTATAAGGACGGAAAACCAGTCAGGCAGGGGGCAGGCTTGCGTGTTGCTACCAGCGGTCGGCGGCTGATCGTGTCCCGCGCTCAGGTCTCTGACACGGCTCGTTTTCAGTGTGTGGCCGCGAATGAAGCAGGGGAACATGAGCGGGACTTCAATGTGGTCGTACAAGGTAAAACATATCAATCTTTTCAATCGTTTTCTGGCAACAAATTATCTTAATAGTTTTGCACATGTTCTTATTGTAATAAATGTGATTTATGCTTTAAACGCAACAAGGACAATCCCACTTTGGGTAAATACTAATCTTTGCCTCTATGTAATTTCCATCTACGTAATTAGCTGTTGTAAAGTGGTAATAAATCTATCATCTTCTGCTCTTTAGTTCCTCCATCCATCCGCACTACTGGGCCTGCAGAACGCTCAGTGGTTCTCCACAAGCCCGTCAGTCTGGAGTGCATCTCCAGTGGCATCCCTCCTCCAAGCATTACCTGGATTAAAGATGGGCGCCCTGTCGACACAACACAGGAGCACCTAAAGGTTGCCTTTTGATTGATTGATTTATTTTGAAGAGGGGTGAACCAGTCCTCTGACATTATCCCGAAAACTTGACTCTGAATGTTCAACGCTGACTTCAGTTTTATTTTAAAGAGCATTTGGTTTCAACACAGAACAATGATTGATTGCACGTTGCATCACCAGAACAAACCAAATCAAAAAAAGTTATATTTTCCAGCTGTAACCTTGAGACACAGGAAAAGGTTTCTCTTTCAGATTCAGAAAATGACAATTACTGACATGTATTATAAACTTCACTCATCCTTTGTGTGTGTGTCACAGCTGGAGTCTGCAGGCAGAATACTGAAGGTCACAGAGGCGAGACTGGAGGATTCTGGGAGATACACCTGCCTGGCTACCAATGCAGCTGGTGAAGCTCAACAGCACATTCGGCTCAGTGTCCATGGTAACGTGAAGATAAACACAGCACTCCCTCTGCACGTTTCCATCCCTCGTCTCTCTCGTCTCCCAGACTCTGTCATGTCATACATCTTCACTCTCGCTACTCTGTGACTAGGTGGAGACATGAGAATATCATCTAACAAATAGTTTTTCCTGTGTGTATTACTGTGTGTGTCCCTCAGAGGCTCCTTCTATCCCTTATTCTGGTGAGATCATCAACCAGACCATCGTGTCAGGCTTCCCCACTGAGCTCGAGTGCAAGGCCACAGGCAGCCCATTACCTGGTAAGACAGCTCACTAACGTCACCCCTTCCTCCATCCCGCTGCGCTCTCAGGCTGCAGGGCGTAGTTCCCCCTGACTGCTGACTTGGACTTGGATACAGTGCTTCTTTCCTTATCTTTAACCATTAGCAGAACAGCGGAAAATTGATCTCAGATGACTCCCTGCAGGAAACTTCTTCCCACTGCCTTTCTTTCCAGTTGGATGCACAGTGTTCAAGTCGAGTGCAGATGAGCAGTTCTTGGGATGTTTCTGCATTTTTACAGCTGCATTTCAATCTTATAACAATTTTACATTTAAGAATGTTACATGTAAAAATAGCTCTTGTTTTCCAGCTCAACATACTTTGACCGTGTTTACATGATTTACCAATTAAAACAAAAACATAAAATGACAGATAAGTAATAATATCTTTCACTGTCTTCGCCCCTTTACTGTGTGCTCACACATTCCACTTGCTCAAATTGTTAATCAATAAATTCTATTATTTGCTCATTAATAACTAAATGATCAAATTGGTAAAAATACATCTGTATGCTTTCTGCTTCTGTGTTTGAACCTCTCAGACCTTTATGGTCACCTGGCTTTGGTTTGCTTACTTTTTTGATCATGAAAAGGAACATATTGAAGCAACTTTTGGTTTATATGCAAGACATTTCTGCAACAAACGTCAACATCTAACATCTGCTCCAACTCTAAACTTAAATACCCTGTTGCTTTTTATTGAGTCGTTTTGTTTTTGTGCAGTTACTGCCCTCATTTTTTATGTAATGCTCTTTCAAATACTGTTGTGCTTCAGCTATCACTTGGTACAAAGATGGTCGACCTCTGACTTCTGCCGCTGGGGTGACGATGCTGAAGCGTGGTCAGGTGCTGGAGATTGAACGCGCCCAGCTGTCTGATGCTGGGATATACAGATGTGTGGCGGTCAACCTGGCTGGAGTTGCTGAGATATCCCACAACCTGCAGGTGTTTGGTGGGTGACTCTTTGTTTTGTTATTTTATAGGTTCAATAAATGTTTAAGAAAATGCATTGCACAGTATTTGTATGACAGTTTTACTTCTCCTGTTTTTTATTGTCCTGTTTCTTGTCTTACGCTATCATGGATCTTTTCCATTATGAGTGACCATTTCCTTCTGTCTTGTGCTTTACAGTTCCTCCGGTCATCTCCAGCCGGGGTGGTACAGTCACGGTAGTGGTGAATGAAGCTGCCAGGCTGGAGTGTGAGGCCACTGGTGTTCCTCCGCCGAGCCTCACATGGCTCAAAGATGGCAGCCCCGTGACAAGCGTGTCACACGGCATACAGGTGCCCACAAGTGACTGAATCAATTCATGTTTGAATGAAGCTCTAAGACATTTTTTGTGCCATGCAAACAATGGCATTGATTTGTATTGTGTGTATTTAAGTCTGTACTGTCAGCTGCACTCTGATCAGTGTCTGTCTCCCTCTCAGGTGCTGTCTGGTGGCAGAGTCCTGTCACTGAGCAGTGCACAGGTTAGTGATACAGGCAGATACACATGTGTGGCCGTCAATGCTGGAGGAGAACAAAGCAGAGAATACGACCTACGTGTTTATGGTGAGTACATTTTTCAGGAGCTGTTACATACAGTAAATTTGCTGTACATATATAATATACATGTACATACAGCTACATACTTAATAGCCTATTCATTTATATACTAGAGTAATCTGTGGATTTCAAACAAACATAGTAACTTATTTTTAGTAATGTTGTGTCACACTGCACTATAATCTATAGTCATCAATGTTTTACCACAGCAGTGAGAGTTGTATGAAAACGTGAAAATATACATTTAATCATCATTATGGTAATGTAGTAAATAGGATAAAAAGTGGTTAAAAATATCTGATGAAAGCTTTGAAATGAACTTGAATGTTGGTATTAAAACGGTAGTAAAATCTCTCAATTTACAACTTCTTGGCAGACACTGGTTCCTCCTCCTCAGGACAAAACCTTTCTGTTTAATGTTTTTTCCTTGTTCCACTTCTTGTTTTACTGACTAACGGTTATTGCCAACTGCAGTATGTCTGTCAACAGGGCAACAGATCCAGCACGAAAGATTAAAAGACTGAAAGAAAATAAATGAATCAGGCCTTGAGCAAAACACGTGCACGCAGAGGAAGTGTGATTTGACTGAGTTTAGCATTTCAATAAACCTTGTCAGGTTTCTGCACAGAGCTGAGCTTGATGGCAAATCACTTGTTGTACAAGTTCAAAACAAGCTAATGTCGCTGAGGAAATGGGAGACAAGAAGTTTATGTATACGCAGCAATAAGCAGAATACAAACATCTTCATGACGTGCATTTTCTCAGAGACATCAAAAGGAGCTTGTCCAGAGAAATAAAGGCAGATTTGTTGAGGTAATTGCTACCATTCTTCAGCAGCTTCCTGTGTCTGGCCAGATCCTGAGCTGAGGGCCTGTTTCTGTCTGTCCCCGGTGCCTTGTAGGACCAATAGCTATAATGCAGAGGAAATTAGCTGGCAGTTATTTTCTAGAACAGGCCAGATTCATCAAAAAAGGTTATATTATATTGAGTATATATCATATTTAAGGAGTACAGACATTGTCTTACTCAGGATAAAGATGTCCAAACATTCCCAGTGTTGTTAGTTTACTTTTTCTAGTCCTTTGCTTCTTTTTTGGTTTAGAGCCGTGTGTTTTGGTTCCAGAAAGGTTGAGGGCCAAAAGCAAATCATATCCACCCCTCGCTCAAATTGTGGAAAATGTAGTTAAGCAGTGTGAGTAAGACTCATATTTAGCTGTGATGATACATGGACTCTTCACAGGGGAGAAAAACCATTCTGGTGGGATGTTTTTTTCTCCTGAGTCATTATGCATCTCTATGCATGTTAGCAATTTCCCCAGAGGTTAGGTTTCATGAACTTCTTGGAAGAGACACTACTCTGATTGTTAACACCACAAACAAATGTTGAACTGGTTTAATGTTGCTGTCATAGCCCCAGATAGAATTAGTGTTTAAAGAGCACCAGATGACACAGACTTAGCATCTCAGGAAGCAATTATTCTTTTCACTTATGAGGTAATATAAAGAGTGTGCACCATTTACAGAGGCTTAGTGAGCCAACTCACAAAGTCAATTAACGTCATAGAGCATCTAAGTAGAGATTTAATGTGTGCGTCAATGTCGGATAATAGAATCTGCAGAGCAAGAAATGGCTGATATGAGCCTTTTGCAGACATATTGTTTTGCAGTTTATGATTATGAGTAAATGAAAAATACGACTTTACAGAATGAACGATGCAGAAAAGATGTGTATGTTTACTTTTATTTTCTTCAAGTAACACATATTTGGTTGTATTTGTGTTTTATTGAAAAAAACATCAAGCCCCAATTACAGTTCTTTCTCATAAGGGTTTGATAGGGTTTGATTGAGGATTCATTGGCATTTTTTAATATATATATATATATATATATATATATCAGCCTATATACTGGATTCAGAAACAGTGTCAGTAGCTTGTCTCCATGTCTGCCACAGTGCCACCAAACATCAAGGGTGAGGAGGTGAATGCCACAGTGATGCTCGGCCGTCCGGTGGAGCTACAGTGCCAGAGCGACGCAATCCCTCCACCAACTCTCGCCTGGCGCAAAGATGGCCGTCCGCTGTTCAGGAAACCTGGACTGACGGTTTTGTCAGATGGAAGTTTGCTCAAGGTATTGTCAAAGTTAAAAGATTATAAAGCGGTTGATCAAATCTGACTTTGTAAGAGAAATGTGTGAGTGTGGGTTTTGATGTGATTGTGGTTCCTCCCAATTCAAAATTGGTTTTACAATTTACCTCCTTTTAAAAAATGAATACACTGTTTACTGTCCTTCGAGTGTGTTGTTATTAAAGCTCTTGATTTGTGTCTGAATCTGGTAGGTCGATAGTGCCCAGGTGCAGGATTCAGGCAGGTACACCTGTGAAGCCACCAACATTGCTGGAAAAACTGAGAAGAACTACAACCTCAATGTTTGGGGTGAGTTCTTCTTGATTTTCACAAAAAGAACATTGTCATATAGTTCTTCAAGTGTTCCTGGCTATTTCACTTTTTTTTTTTTTTTTTAAATAAGACGTATATTAATGTAAATGTGTTTTGCAGCATATGTTTATTTTAAGCCCAGGTGATGTTTGACTGAGATGTGTGCGCCTCCCTTTGGTGTTGTCCTGTTATTACAGTTTCTCCCAGTATCCGTGGTTCAGAGGAGGTGTCTCCTCTCACAGTGGTTGAAGGAAGTCTCATCACTCTGGTGTGTGAGTCC
Source organism: Paralichthys olivaceus (assembly GCF_024713975.1). Lineage (NCBI taxonomy): Eukaryota > Metazoa > Chordata > Actinopteri > Pleuronectiformes > Paralichthyidae > Paralichthys > Paralichthys olivaceus. The sequence goes on from NC_091095.1 coordinate 6,758,719, forward strand.
AGCGGAATCCCACCTCCAAGTCTTACCTGGAGAAAAGATGGTACGTTTTGTGTGTGTGTGTGTGTTCCTGTGTTGGGATGAAAAAGAAACACTTCATGACAAGTCTTGTCTTGGTTCCAGGTTCAGAGTTCAAGTCAGATCAGCGGCTCAGAGTTTTGTCAGGAGGTCGTCAGCTGCACATCTCCATTGCTGAGAGGACGGATGCAGCCTCTTACACCTGCACGGCCTCCAGTGCATCTGGCACCACGTCCAAGGAGTACAGTCTGCAGGTTTATGGTATGTATAGGACGCCACCTCAGAAAACAAATCAAGTGAAAAATGGACCGATCCCAACCTGAATCCCAATATAATTTAAAAAGTGTCCGAACTTGATCGGGTTGTGACGGGCTCGAGACGGCTATCCACACTCTACACCACATCTGTTTATCAAAGTAATTGCTCTGCCTTTTATTGCTGGATAGAAACGTAGACAATGATAATTGTGCTGTCAGAGGAACTATCAACACTTGGAACATGGAACATATAATATGTTGTATGAAGAAGCAAGTCCACAAATTCATGTATCACGTTTAAAATGACTAAAACATCCTGCAGGTAACTGGATCCACTTGCATTTTACATGTTATGCAGCACAGAGTTAAAAGTTAAAGTGCAAATGCCCCAACTCACCCACTTTCCTCCCTTCAGTCCGCCCAGCCATCAAACGTGGTGACAACGATGATGTCACTGTGACAAAGGGAGGGGATGTGACATTACAATGTGCTGCGGAGGGCGTGCCACGACCAGCAGTCACATGGCTAAAAGACGGACGGCCTATCACGGGCCAGCATGGCGCAAAGGTCCTGAATGAAGGAAGGCTGCTGCAGATTAAAGACGCTAAGGTGTCGGACACAGGACGCTACACCTGCATCGCTGTGAATGTGGCAGGGCAGGCTGACAGCAAGTATGACATCAGTGTACATGGTATGAATCATCAAGTTTTTATTTTAATCATTAGTGTTCACTTTAAGTCCATGTAGGGGTCTTAGACTTTTGTCCCATGCTCTTATTCCCTCTCCTCTTTTTCAGTCCCACCAAGTATAATCGGTCAGGTGCAGTTGCCAGAAAATGTGACTGTTGTCGTGAAGAACCCAGTCGCTCTGAACTGCGAGGCCGCTGGTATCCCTCTTCCTGCCATTTCTTGGCTTAAGGATGGTCGGCCAATCAAAGCTACCAGCTCAGTCCGCATCCTTTCAGGTGAGTTCCCACAGGATCAGTAAGGAGGAATAAAGAATATTCAAAAAGATTTCCAAATGTGTTTCCCTGGCCTCCTCCTGCTGTAAGTTATTTCTTCAAAGATCTATGAAATCCTTTCTTAGTTTTGAAGAAACACACTGAAGCACATTTTCAAAACAGTAACTTGAACTGTTTCGCTCTCGGCTCGGTTTCAAAGACACAGGCAGATGCAACACATCAGCGGTAATAAGATGTAATGGGATCATTGCTCGCGGGCCAAACTCGGACAGAACTGTGAGAGAAGACAACAGGAGCAATTGCTCTGAATTGTGTTTTTAAATGTTTAACAAGATGTATGAGGTGCTTCCAAAATAAACCGTGGCCCCTGAACTTTAGCCTACTTAAATAGCATGTGCAGAAATACACGCATCACTCTGCCAAGTTGTTGCATTCTTGTTTTGACTTTATGACTTTATGACAATGGGGAATGTTTGCAAATCAAATTAATTCCATGATCCAAAGCTGATTAATCTGATTAAAACACGCTGTTTGTGTTGAGGTGAATCAGTCACAGTCTGTAGAAGATGTAGCGCAGGACTTAAACTGCAGAATTCACATCATGTCACTGTTTGACACTTGTTTACTCAGGAGATTCTCATGAACCCTGTTTTAAAAAAGGCAAACAAGTTTAATTTTTAATCTCATTAAACCGGTTTGAAAATGTGTTAACAGCTGTGAGCCTGAATGTCCAAATTCTTTCTCCTTACTGATCCTGGTTTTCAGAGAAGGGTGATTCACTTTCAACGAGCTTAAACTGGGATGTTTTTCTTTTGTGAAAAAGGGGCAGGTTTTTGCTGACATGTTCTGTGAATACATTCCAGGGTGACAGCAGATTGATGATCATAATTGGCCTGTTTTAATGTCTAGGAGGACGAAGCCTGCGTCTAATGCATGCTGCAGTGGAGGATGCTGGGAGATACACCTGCATCGTGTCCAACAGTGCCGGAGAGGAGAGGAAGAACTTTGACATCGACATCCTTGGTAAAGAGATCGTGAATGTCTTGTAATGTCGTATTATGTAACCTGAAGAGACGTGATGAACCGTGAAAGAGAGAGAGAACGATTTAATTGACTTTTAATCTAATTCAACAGTTCCACCGAGCATTGTGAACGAGGGAAGTGTGGTGGATACAAAAGTCAAGGAGAAGCACAACATAACTCTCACCTGTGAGGCATCAGGTAGGTGATGCACACTCTATATACAAATAGAATCATGTAATTAAAGATAATCTATATGTCTTTGTTGTGTTAACCTCTGTTTATGATTTTACAGGTAATCCTGTTCCAGAGATCAAATGGCTGAAGGACGGACAAACGCTGGTGCCTGACAGACGCCACCAGGTTTTGTCTCACGGTCGTTTCCTCCAAATCTCTGGTGCCCAAGTGTCAGACACTGGCAGGTACAGCTGCCTGGCATCGAACAGCGCAGGAGATCGAAGCCGGCATTTCAACCTCAATGTCCTGGGTACAAAGACAACTGTTTAAATCCATTCAGAAATGTTTCATAAATCAATTACAGCTCCGTTCTTAATTTGATTGGTTGTATTCCCGTCAGTTTCTCCCACCATTGCTGGGTTGGGTCCTGACGGTTCTGCAGAGGAGGTGACAGTAACTTTGAGCAGCCCCACCTCTCTCGTGTGTGAAGTCCAGTCCTACCCACCCGCTCTCATCACCTGGCTCAAAGACGGCACTTTGTTCGAGTCCAATCGCAATGTTCGAGTGCTTCCAGGTTTGAGATCACACACATTTGTAGTTTCATAATGAAAGAGTCAAAATTAATAGACTGGAATAAAATGGAATCGTACTGTTCTGTGTGGCTTTCATCATTCAACACTCGTACTTTCACAGGTGGGCGAACTCTGCAGATTCTTAATGCTAAAGAAGAGGATGCTGGGAGATATACCTGTGTGGCCACTAATGAGGCTGGAGAGACACTGAAGCACTATGAGGTCAAAGTTTACGGTGAGATGATTTGAGAGGGTACTTTACTTAGACTCACAGATGATCTGATGAGATTCGGTCAAAGGTCACAGTCACCTCAGTGACCTAGACTGAAATTGTCTGAGGCATACAGCCACAGGATGGTAATCGTAGTGATTTAATATTTTTGAACTTTATTTATTGTTTGCTGTTATCACTCCAGTTCCACCACAGATCAATAAAAATGATATCCCAGGGGAGGGACTGACCCCCAAAGAGGTCAAGATCAAGGTGAACAGCACATTGACCCTGGAGTGTGCAGCTGAGGCCTTTCCTGCTCCAGCACTGCAGTGGTACAAGGACGGACAGGTAGATATTCTGCCTCTTGTCTCTACGGAGCTTTTCCAATATTTTGAAATAAATCTGGGACATTTAGGACATATTATATTATACAATTAAAGTAAGTATTTATACAGCATATTGATTCTCTTCCTGAATGCCTCTCTTTCTGTTCAGATCTTGCGGCCAGACAACCACGTGTCCATTACAGCCAACGGTCGTATTGTTCAGATCAAACACGCTCAGGTGTCGGACACTGGGCGCTACACCTGCGTGGCCACTAACATAGCTGGAGAGGATGAGAAGGACTTTGATGTAAATATACAAGGTGAACTGGGTTGACTGATGCAAATGTGTTCATTGAGACTATTTGTACATTTCATGGGCTAAACGAGTGTCCCTGTGTTTTATTTGTGCTTTTTTAATTGAAATACTAGAACTGCATGTTGAGAAGTTACAAGTGCTTTGGGAATAATCCCATCGATTTTTGGTTTTCCTATGAGACAAATACAGAACCGTACTTAAGTGTGTTTCCAACCAAACTATGGAATGATGTGTCCAAAAAGAAGCGTTTGAATATTTGTCCTCTTTTTCAGTTCCACCTAATTTCAACAGGCCTGGTGGAGTCGGTGACACCACGTCTCCCCCAGGCTTTGGAGGGGACGTTCGGGATGTGATACTCAACAATCCCATCTCTCTGTACTGTGAGACAAATGCCGTCCCTCCTCCCACACTTACCTGGTACAAAGACGGACAGCTGCTGACCTCTGGTGATAAAGTTCTAATCCTGCCAGGTGAGACGCACAAAGAAAACAGAGAGAAAGAGGGAACGAGAGACAGAAAGAGTTCATGCTAAGATTTCACTGTTTTACTCTCAGGCGGCCGAGTGTTACAGATTCCCAGGGCCCAGGCTGAAGATACAGGCAGATACACGTGTGTGGCTGTGAACGAAGCAGGAGAAGACTCCATTCAGTATGATGTTAGAGTACTATGTGAGTAAAAGTACTCAAAGTATCAGTCGGTGGAGCAGAATATTAGTTTAATTCATTGTCGCTCATTGTGTATTTGTACTTTGCACCAGTGCCTCCGTCCATTCGTGGAGCAGACAGCGACTTGCCTGATGAGGTCACAGTCCTGGTCAACAAAACCACCCAACTGGAGTGTCACGTGGATGGAAACCCCGCCCCAAAGATCACCTGGTTTAAGGACAACCAGCCAATCAGCTCTGATGGTCCACATAGAATCTTGTCCAATGGGAGAACACTGCAGGTAAAACCCAGGAAGCACAGTCAATAGGCTGTTTGTGAATTCAAGTGAAATGTATCATAATGTTCCCATTGCCTATAAAAACAGCAGGATTTAATAATTACACAGAAACTACTGACACTTTTAGCTGCATATGAAATAACAAACAATGAAGTATAGAAGTTATAATAAACCAGGAAGCAGCAATATCAGTAATGTGGCAAAATCTGTGCTGATCTCAATATTTGTTTCACTGTGAAGATGCTAAGGTTTAAACTTTTACTGGGCCACAGCGCCCCCTGCTGCCACAGGTGGTGGCCTCTACGCGGTCAAGTGGTTTTCATCTAGAGGAAAAACTGTGGATATTACCCAAAAATGGCTGCCACTCTAACAAATAGACCAAACACTGAATATTTGAGAACTCTTAGATGCACATCACGCACAGTGGATGTGTATTCTTACTCAGTATTCTCCATCTTTTAGGTGTTCGCTGTTCAGGTATCTGACACAGGACGATATGTGTGTGTGGCTGATAATGTGGCTGGAAGTGCAGAAAAGTCCTTTAACCTTAATGTTCACGGTGAGTCACATGGATTTTCTGAGTACTTCATTCAATTTGCAGAGATGAACTCTTTTTCTGCTCTTTTAAGGTATAATTACCATTTGCTACTCTGAATGTTTGTTCTTTTTTCCTTTCAGTGCCTCCCACCCTCATCGGCCTGAGTCCTGAGAATGTGACGGTTGTGGTGAACAACTTTGTGTCTCTCTCTTGTGAAGCTACTGGTTTCCCACCTCCCACACTGAGCTGGCTGAATGACAGGGGTCCCATTCAAGGCAACACCAATGCACTCATCATGCCAGGTACTGGAAGCTTGGCATAATCTACAAGACACATTTAAAATGATGTACAATTAGCAGTGGGAAAAAGCCGTAATGCAGTAAAAAGATATTCAGTACAAACCTCAGTTGATACTGAACATGTGTGTGTGTGTGTGTGTGTGTTTGTGCCCCCAGGTGGTCGTACGCTGCAGATTCTGAAAGCAAAAGTATCTGATGCAGGAAAGTACAGCTGTGTGGCCATGAATGCAGCAGGAGAGGCTTATAAACACATCCATCTCACTGTGTTCGGTCAGTTTACGTCCACATCGAGTGCCCGACTTCAGCCACTAGTTTTACCTCAAAAAAACCAACTGTTTCCTCTCTCCTGGGCCTTCCAGTTCCTCCCAGTATCCGCGACAGCAGTGGGGACTCTCCTGTGGTGGTGAACGTGCTTATAGGGAAATCTGTCACCCTGGAGTGTGAGTCCAACGCCGTGCCTCCTCCCATCATCACCTGGTACAAGAACGGCAGGGCGGTGATGGAATCGGCCAACCTGCGCATCCTGGCAGAGGGGCAGATGCTTGAAATCAAAGGCTCTGAGGTGAGACGTGAATGGACGACGTGTTGTCTGCTCCGTGTTGTTAATGGCTGGAGGTATTAAGTTTTCAGGTTTTCTTTCCAATCTTACGTTCGTCCCATTTTTGTGAAGAATGCCAAGAGGGAATTTATTAAATTTGGTACAAACGTTCAGTTGAACTCAAGGAAGATTTGGTTTGATCCTGGTGATCATGTTGTCTTATTACATGTTTTTGCCTCTTGATATCTCAAGTCTGCCTCGATGTAATTTTTTCCATAAAATCTTGACCAGTTGTTGTTTGAACTCAAAGATGAACTTATTAGATTTCAGTGGTCAAAGGTCACAGTTAGTGGCATTATATTATTGTGAATGTAATATGGATGTAATATATCAGGAACACCTAGAGGGACTGAATCTGCACTGGTCGACATAGTCACATAAACTCAGCATCAACAGCGTGGTCATTTTCTTGCTCTTTCTTTTGCATTTGTATGATCCAGTCTTGTTGTTGTCACCTCAGCTGTAGTAGCAACCACCTCTCAAGTAAAACTCATTAAACGACTCGTCTCCATGCAAGGATTTTCTTTTCTTAGCTCACATATGTTATATGTTAATACATTCTTTTTCTCGTGTTTTCGTCTGACTTATGTGTCTCCTTTGTTCTCTAGGTGTCTGATACTGGACAATATGTGTGCAAGGCCACCAATGTTGCTGGTCAGGTGGACAAGAACTTCCACTTGAATATTTATGGTAACTTATTCTAGATTTAAAGCACACATTTAAAACAGTGTTTAACCCTTTTAAAAATATTAAAGAGGGGATTTGTTTCTCTCTGAAGTACCTCCCAGTATCGATGGCCCAGTGGAGGAGAATGTGGTGGAAACCATCAGTAACCCAGTCACGTTCTCCTGTGATGCTACTGGTATCCCTCCTCCCAGCCTCACCTGGATGAAGAATGGACGACCCATAGGTACGTCTGCATTATTGTGGTTCAGATGTAGGTTAGAGTCAATCACAACAATATAAAAAAGTTTTATTATCCGATGTCCTCATGGTAAAGGTGATCTATGATTTGTCTGTAAAATACCACACATATGAACTTCATGTTTCTGTAGAGAATTCAGAGTCTCTGGAGATGCACATCTTCTCCGGGGGCAGCAAGCTTCAGATTGCTCGGTCCCAGCTCTCTGACAGTGGCACATACACGTGTTTGGCCTCTAATGTGGAGGGTAAAGCACGCAAGAGCTACCGTCTCACTGTACAAGGTACATGCACATTTTGAAGTCTCAATTCACTCAAAGAATTTTTACCCTTTTGAAAATTTGACAGAAATGCGAAAGCTCATTTCAGCAAACCCTTACGTTGCATCACATTCTTACCAAATGTAACTGTGGAGGTGAGGAGGCCAGGAGAGCACCTTCACCTGCACCAGAGGCTCAATCAGCGCAGGTGAGAGCTGTTAGCTGATTGATTCTCAAGTTTAAAAGGCAGCGACTGAGCTGCCTCAAGGGGACACTCAGGACCGAGACACACAAGACACCTGGTACTTTATGTTGAGTTTATTTTGTGTTTGTTCGTTTGATTTAATAAAGTATGTTGCAAAGTAACGGAACTGTCTCTGGCTGCGTGGAGCCCCACGTAGGATGCCACTGTGGCAACTGACCATGCCGCGGACTCTCCCACACACAGTCAGGCAGTTATGTTGCTTTGCAACATACTTTATTAAATCAAACGAGCAAACATAAAATAAACTTAAGATAAAGTCCCAGCTATTCCTGCTGGGGTCAGGCTTTGCAGCCTCGTGTCTCTCATGTCTCTGGTGTCTTCCGTCTGGCTCGGTCCTGAATGTCCTCTTGACAACCTGAGGTTTAATAAGCTAACAGCTCTCACCTGCACTGATTGATCCTCCGGTGCAGGTGAAGGTGTTCTCCCAGCCCCCCTCACCTTCACAGTAACCTGACAAGAATGCATGGTCAGAGTTGTTAAATCACTCATATCCAATTTATATTTAACTTCCATCCACTGGACTCCTGCTAATACTTGTACTTATCTCTCAGTCCCTCCCAGCATCACTGGATCAGAGCTGCCCAGTGAGATGGGAGTTCTGCTAAATGAAAGCATCCAGCTGGTCTGTCGAGTCCAGGGAACCCCGACACCAACCATCCAGTGGTTGAAGGATGGAGAAGCCCTCAACAATGAAGGGAGCAAAGGTCTCAGGTACAGTAAAGCCTGCCACCAGAACAAGATAAAAAAAAAAAGAGGTAAATTAGGAATTACTGATACTAATGTATTTTTGTTCAGGATCAGTTCGGATGGCAGCACACTCACTGTGATTAGAGCTCACAGCCCCGACAGTGGCAAGTACACGTGTGTGGCCACTAACGCTGCAGGAGAGGAGGACAGGATATTCAATCTAAACATATACGGTGGGTTTATTTCAAATTTAATTATTTTTTTCCCCATATAAATTACATGTAATGTGCAATGTAAACAGTTTGCTAAACTGTGAGTGATGAGACAAACAAACACTTTTCTCCTTCAGTGCCTCCTGTGATCGACGGTAACAGGAACACAGTTGAGGAGTTGACCACAGTTCTGGACAGTTCTGTCAACATCGAGTGTGTTGCCACAGGCTCCCCTCCCCCACAGCTCAACTGGCTGAGGAACGGCCTCCCCCTGCCGGTGTCGTCCCACATCCGGCTCCTCTCTGCTGGACAGGTGCTCCGGTAGGTCAGTGGTCAGGGCTCAGGCAGAGGCTGTAACACAGGGAATCTTGGTCAGATGTTTTTTTTTGGATGCAAATTAATGTGCATTGCAAAGTTAAAACTGAGATGTTTGTCTCTCATTGGCTGGATCGAGTTTTATTTACATAACAAAAAATTTTAAATTCGTAAATGAAAAAATTGGTACAAAAATAGCTCTGGAAATTTTCCTGGCAGATAATTAATCTAAAAAATGGTATTAATTAGTTTTTTACACCTATAGTGAGAGTTGAAATGTATCAGGATATATAATCTGTTGAACCATTTTGTGTCTGTCAGGATTACACGAACCCAGGTGTCTGATGGTGGCACCTACACCTGCGTTGCATCAAACAGAGCAGGAGTGGACAACAGACATTATAGCCTACAGGTGTATGGTGGGTATGAAAATATGACTAAAATAATAGGAATAAATCCCCAAACACCGTAAAGCAACGTATCTTTCATCACTTTCCGCAGTCCCTCCCGGTTTGGACGGAGCAGGTAGCACAGAGGACGTGACCGTAGTCAGAGGAAATATGGCTTCTCTGCTGTGTATCGCTGATGGGACCCCGACCCCCACTGTGTCCTGGATCAAAGACGGAGCAACTCTAACCACTGACCATCACCTCAGATTCCTCAACCTGAATACCACTGTACAGATCATCCAGGCCCAGGTCAGCGATACAGGACGCTACACGTGTGTGGCCAACAACACTGCTGGTCAAGCGAGCCGCCACTTCAACCTGAAAGTGCTGGGTGAGTTGAAAGAGCAGAGTGTGTCCTAAAACAGAATTAATCATATTGTCCAATGCGACGAATGTTTCTCCTTAATTAATCGCTCATATTCTCATGTCCTTATCGTCCCCTTGTTCAGACCCTCCGCAGATCAAGGGCTCAGGTGTTCCATTAGAAGTATCTGTGGTGGTTAACAATGCCCTGGAGCTTCAGTGTGAGGCCTCAGGTATCCCCACGCCCTCCCTGACCTGGCTGAAGGACGGACGCCCGCTCCCACAGACAGACAGTCTGCGCCTCCTGCGGGGAGGAGAAATTCTCCGTGTGGCCTCCGCACAGGTCAGTCACCACCAGTGCTTTATTACGACACCAGCAACTGCAATCCCCGCTTCATATCCACTTCCTGTTCCGGCAGCTTGTGATTTACAAATTAAGTACTGGTCTCTGCAGATTGTGAAAGTGGAATCCTATTAATTAGTTAATTTCATAACTTTTCTGTCCCACCCAAAACTTACTTTAGTACATATGGGAAAATAAGCAGTTTGTGTCCCTTTCACACTTTTTTTTACACTTGTACTTAGCTGGAGGACACAGGCAGATACAGCTGCTTAGCCAACAGCCCAGCAGGAGATGATGACAAGGAGTTCCAGGTTCGAGTGCATGGTGGGTAACACAGAGTGCACTGTACATAATGTTTTACAGGAATCAAAGATCCTTAAAGATCATCTTCATATATGACATGTACATAAAAGGAAGAGGCATTTTTAATTTGATTGATTTTATTAATACACTTCTGTTTTACTGGAAAATGTGTAAAAAATAATAGATTTAAAATGAGACTGGGCTATAAGATCCATGTTTTTCTGTTACAGTCCCCCCGAACATTGCGGGGGAGAGCACTCCCCAGAACACGTCAGTGCTGCAGAACAGACAGGTGACACTCGAGTGCAAATCTGATGCTGTTCCGCCTCCAACTCTGATCTGGCTGAAGGATGGCCAACCCCTGCAGGTCCAAATAAAGAAACAAACAACTATCTGTAAAGTTCACGACTTCGCTCAAGTTTATTCACTTATAACTTTTGAGGTTTTTTGTGTAGGCCTCTGCTCGAGTGCGTATCCTGTCCAGTGGCCGCTACTTACAGATCAACATGGCCGAGCTGAGCGACAGAGCTCAGTACACCTGTGTGGCGAGTAACGTTGCTGGCGAGACCACGCGGCAGTTTAACCTGGCTGTCAATGGTACAGTTACAGCTTTTAGCTCATTTCCTATAGTACTGAAGACGATCATTTATCTTGTAATTCTCCCTTAAGTTGTTCTAGAGATGCATTGATCACACAGGTAAAAATTGATTAAATCTGTGTGTAAATCAATTTGTTATCTTTTTCCTCAGTGGCCCCAACCATCAAGGACGGCCCCCAGACAGTGTCAGTACACATCAACAAGCCGTCAGTGCTCGAGTGTATCGTCAGTGGAGTCCCGCCGCCTCGTGTGACCTGGAGGAAACATGGTGCAATATTGGCAGGAAACAACCCCAGGTAAAGTCGAGTGTCCCACAGTGTTGATGTTGTCGTTGCTATGAAGTGCTGATTTAAATTTCTAGTTTTGGATTTCCCTCAAAGCTGAATCTCACCATGTTTGTATTAACTTGTGTGCAGGTACACGTTTTCGAAGGATGGGTCATTACACATCCACTCTGCTCAGGTAACAGACACAGGCCGCTACCTGTGTATGGCAACAAATCAGGCCGGGACGCAGCGCAAGAGAGTGGATCTGCAAGTTTATGGTTGGTTGTAGAATATATGCTTTTAAAATTGTCTCACTCACACAAATACAAAATACAGCGCAGTCACCCAGTATTTCTCTCATTTCATTTATTCAGTGCCTCCTTCTATTGCTGACGGACGCACCAATGTAACAGTCACAGTCAACGTTCAGACCACCCTGTCATGTGAGGCCACCGGCATCCCCAAACCCACTGTCAGCTGGATGAAGAATGGTCGAGCCATAAACACCGACCAGAACCAGAATATGTACAGGTTGATCCAGGTTTTCTCACTCTCTGTTTCCTTATCCAAGATCTTAAAAGCTCAAGGCTGCACAGAATACACAAATCCTTAAGTTTCAAATCTTTTTATAATTATTGTATAATTATACTACCTCCAAATACTGACTTCCCCTGTTGTCGTTCTTTCCAGATTACTCTCCTCAGGCTCCCTGGTCGTTATAGCGCCCACAGTGGAGGACACAGCAGTGTATGAGTGTGTGGTCTCTAATGAGGCAGGGGGACACTCTAGATCCATCAACCTCACTGTGCATGGTGAGAAATACAGAATTCTTTTACAGCTTATAATCTTCAATAATCTTCTAATCATGATTTATCAATGTAACAAACTTTTTTAGGCCTGTTTTTAATTCCTGCACATGTATTTTCAATTACTGATTTGACTTATGTTCCCGTAGTTCCTCCGTCAATAGCAGATGAACCCACTGAGCTAATTGTGAGCAGACTGTCCCCGGTGTTCATCGCCTGCACTGCGTCTGGCGTCCCAGAGCCCACGATCCACTGGAACAAAGACGGAATGAAACTGCCCAAAGAGGGACGAGGATACAGCGTCTTGCCCACAGGTCAGTTACGCAAATAACAACACGTCATGACTTTAAATGTGAGTGTGGAAAACATGTCAGTGAGGTCATTGATAGATTGTTACCGGACATCAAGGCCAAAACATCCAACGGTAACACGTACCTGTAATCTCGACGTAGGTCCAGTAGAGATCACCTCAGCTGAGCTCAGTCACACTGGACTCTACTCGTGCACGGCAAAGAATGCTGCAGGCTCCACCCAACGCCACGTACAGCTTACAGTGCAAGGTAAGAGCCCCTCAAGACAAATATCAAATGTATTAATTGTTGCTTTTATCTCAGGGTTACTCAATTGTTTGTTGACTTTTTGTCGTTTATACAGAAAAACATTTTTGTCCGTCTAGGATTGTGTTTGGCTCCTGAGACTTGGTCATGGATAGAAAGAAAATGGTCATTTGTGTGCTGTATCCAATGCTTATGTTCCCAATGGAGCTGTCGTGACAGGCTCATTATTTACCTCAACACTGAATGTCTTCATGAAAGATTTTCCACATTATGATGTGATATTGCCGAAGCACTTACCTCATCTTTGACGGTGTGAATAAATCTCAATAATTGATATTTTCATCATCATTCTGAACATAAGTCTTTTTTTCTCCTCAGAGCTCCCAGTGATCCAGTCCCACCCACCGACTCTGGATGTGATCCTCAATAACCCCGTCACTCTGCCCTGCAGGGCCACAGGCTCACCCAGGCCCACCATCACCTGGCAGAAGGAAGGCATCAACATACCCACCACAGGTACTTCATCCCCTCTATGTGACTCAATAATCTGTAAGCAGTCAGCTGTAGCATCACGTCTTTTGCTTTTTGTTAGGTGGCAGTTTCACAGTGCTGCCTAATGGAAGTCTGCAGATCACCAAGGCTTCTGTTTCAGACTCTGGTACTTACATATGTGTGGCTCAAAACCCGGCTGGCACGGCACTGGGAAAGACCAAACTCAAAGTACAAGGTAGGTCAAAAGGATTTATATATATATTTATATCCTGTATGTTGTAGCAGTATTCCATTGTCTGACAAAAGTAATTTAATACAATAAAGAGGCTATGATTATGAAGTGTATTTTTATATATATATATATTATCTTTATATGTATTGACAGCATGTGATACCTCTGTCCCTGCAGTGCCTCCCACCATCAGCTCAGAGACTCAGAAGTACCTGGCACCCGTGGACTCCTCTGTGATGCTGCAGTGCCAGGCTGACGGCTCCCCTCCTCCCTCTGTCACATGGCACAAAGACGGGCAGACGCTGAGCGAATCAGTGCGCCAGCGGGTTCTCAGTTCAGGCTCTCTGCAGATCGCCTTCATCCAACCCAGTGACACCGGACGATACACGTGCACTGCTGCCAACGCAGCGGGAACTGTCAGCCTCGAGATGAGCCTCACTGTGCAGAGTAAGTTTCAGTCATTTATCAACACACTGCTGTCTATGTGTGACTGTGATGAAATGCTGTCCCATTCGCGGCGCCTCTGTAAACAGCAACTTTAAACAGTAGCATCTTTGTTAAATAATTAAATTGAGTTTTTTGCATTTAAAGCAGGATTGCTAGAAAAATGTTCCATTTTCCATTTTTTTGGTGTATGGTGTTTTCTCTTTTGTGCCATGAAGCGATTCAGTTCATTTGCCACAAACAGACCCACTGGCTGAAAAAGTAAAATGTCACCGGTATCCTCTGTGATTGTATGATTCATTGATATTTGAAAATAAACCCCCTTCCCCGTGCAGTCCCTCCTTCGATCCGGGGCGGAGACCCGGAGGTGGCAGTGGTGGAAAACACTCAGGCCCAGCTGATGTGTGTGGCAGAAGGGGTTCCTCAGCCCAGTCTGTCCTGGGAGAAGGATGGCAGCCTCCTCAGTGAAAGCACAGGGGAGTACACCATCCTGCCATCCGGAGAGCTGGTGATAGACATTGCTCAGGTATAAGAAAATAAAAAATGTATTATTTTTATAGATTACTGAAAAGGGAAATTAACTCAACTCTGCCACATGTAATTCATGTTATGTTTTCTTCTTCTTCTTCTTCCGTCTCTCTTCATCTCCCCTCTGCACCAGCCTGACGACGAAGGCACTTATACGTGTGTTGCCACTAATGCAGTCGGGCAGGACAGTCACACAGTCGCCCTGTTGGTTCAGACCCACCCTGTCTTCACTGAGCTGCTCGGAGACGTGGCCCTGAACAAGGGAGAGCGCCTCCTTCTGACCTGTGGGGTCAGTGGCATCCCACCACCCAGAATCACATGGGTGTTCAACAATAACATCATCCCAGGTTAGTATCTCTAGTCTTTAGGCAAATCACAGAGAGATGTAGCCGCATGTTGTAGATTAGAATCAATAACTTATCTTCTCCTGCATTTTGTTAATAGTTCACTATGATCACATGAACGGCCACAGTGAGCTGGTGATAGAGAGAGTGAGTAAAGATGATTCTGGCACTTACACCTGCGTGGCAGAAAACAACGTCGGAACCATCAAGTCTCTGGGATTGGTGTACGTTAAAGGTAAAAGCACAAAACGTTTTCACTCTGTTTCACTTTATCTCAGAATCTGACCCCTTAATGTCAAGGCAAGTGTGTGTGACTCAGTTTCTTTTGTCTGCCTTCAGAGCCACCGATCATTGATGGGGATCTCCACTCCAACCGGATCGAACCTCTGGGCGGCAACGCCATTCTGAACTGTGAGGTCCGGGGAGACCCCCTGCCCACCATCCAGTGGAGCAAGGGAGGAATAAACATCCAGATCAGCAACCGAATCCGTCAGCTGGACAACGGCTCTCTGGCCATCTATGGCACAGTGGTGAGAAAACATGAGATCTAGTCATTGTAGTTGTTTTCTGACCTTTTTTAGAGATTATTTTTGTAATTGTGATAATGTTGTGCAGGGTGAAGATGCAGGCAACTATGTGTGTGTGGCAACAAATGATGCTGGGGTCATTGAAAGAAGTGTCACCCTTACCTTGCAGAGTAAGTGTCAATCATTTTCCACATTAACAGAATACACACTTTAAATTACATGTCATCACCATCTTCTTCCAGGTGCACCCACTATCATTGTGGAGCCAGTGGAGACGGTGGTGGATGCTGGCACCACAGTTGTGCTCAAATGTCAGGCAGAGGGTGAGCCCACGCCCATGATAGAGTGGTCCCGCCAGGGGCGCCCGCTGCTCGCCATCGGCCGCTTCTCCACCCTGTCCAACGGTTCCCTCAGGATCAGCAGTGCCCAGAAGGAGGACACGTCAGAATACGAATGCGTGGCCAGAAACCTACTTGGATCTGTGCTGGTCAGGGTCACACTAACTGTGCGAGGTGAGCTGCACTAACACTGCATGGGCCTTTTTCATTGTATTATTTTGAGACAGCTTCCATTTTTACTTACAGCAAATGTTTAAGAGGAGATTGTTTCTTTCATTGCAATCACAGTTTGTCAAAGTGACAAACACTATCTTCTGTTAATGTGGTTTTTGTTTTCCAGTACATGGGGGCTTCTCAGAGTGGGCGGAGTGGGGTCCTTGCAGTGTGTCCTGTGGTGTAGGGGCTCAGAGGAGGCAGAGACGGTGTAACAACCCTCTACCTGCCAATGGAGGGCGCCACTGTGCTGGTTTGGCGACAGAAACACGCGGTTGTCAGGGAAAACCTTGTCCAGGTGAGAATTATTTTAGGTGTGAGAGGATTCGACCTCTTCTTTTAAACTGCGTGCCAGCTTTACTAAGACCTGTAACTGTGTGTCCCTCTTCAGTGGATGGTAAGTGGTCAGAGTGGTCTCTCTGGGAGGAGTGTTCTCGTACGTGTGGTCAGGGCAACAGAACCCGGATCAGGACCTGCAGTGACCCCCCGGTTCAGCATGGAGGGAGGCCGTGTGAGGGGAAGGCAGTGGAAGTCATCATGTGCAGCGTCAGACCTTGTCCAGGTGAGCGAACAAAGACATATTCAGCTGCAACAAAAAATATCAACTGTTGTATGAGAGGCTGCAACCGGCAGGAATGTGTCTCGTCGAGACTGCACACAATAACTACAGTAAACAGTCTTTATTCTAGATTTCATTTTCCTTGATTCTCAATAAATAAGCTTTATATGTGTATGTTTTCTTGCAGTGGCAGGTAACTGGGGGTCTTGGCTTCCATGGAGCCCATGCAGTGAGACCTGTGGTAAGGGTATGCAGTCCAGGATCAGACTGTGCAACAACCCTCCTCCTGCGTTTGATGGGCCGCAGTGTGAGGGCACAGACACCCAAACACAAGTGTGCAAGGAGAGACCTTGTCCTGGTGAGAGCTCAGGAATGGTGCTTAACGATAAAATCAGACTGAAGATTTTAGTCCATGTCCACATGTCTGTCCCCCAGTGGATTCAAATCAGGTTTCAAATATTAAATCATTGATCCTCACTCGTTGTTTGTCCTCCAGTGGATGGGAAGTGGTCGTCCTGGGTGAGCTGGGGAGCCTGCAGTGTTTCCTGTGGAGGCGGAACCAGACAGAGGACACGTCTCTGTGCCAGCCCCGCCCCTCAGCATGGGGGCAGGCAGTGTGAGGGCAACGATGTGCATATTGACTTCTGTAACAGCGACCCATGTCCCAGTAAGTAGACTTTACCTTTACTCACTTAGACTTGTGTTTATGCCTGGTTGCTCAGCTTAGGTTCCCTTCTCTCATGTTCGCTCTGCACCTGAAGTTTTGCCATTATTTTCTGACAGTCAGCGGTAACTGGGGTCCGTGGAGCAGCTGGGGCGGCTGCAGCAAGACGTGTAATGGAGGTCAGATGAGGCGCTACAGGACGTGTGACAACCCCAGACCTACCAATGGTGGGAGAGCATGTGCAGGGGCAGATACACAGATACAGAGATGCAGCACAGCAAACTGCCCTGGTGAGTCGGCACGTGCACAACTGTGCTGGGGTCAGGGGTCAACGAGGCTCAGTGTATAGATGCATGTCATAAAGTGTTTAAAATACTCTTGAAATAAAAAGAGAAGTGACTTTAAATGCACTTAAAATATACAGAATTAACTAACCTGTGTTTGCATATAACATTATATAAATAGTAAAATGGCAGTGCTTGTCTTTTCTGTGTGATACAAACTGAATTTCATAATTTTTAGCCCTTTTGCGTGTGTTTTACTACAGTGTGTGTGTTAATGTTTATACCTGTTCAAATTTGGGGTGTGTCATTGCAGTGGATGGTAACTGGGGCTCATGGCAGCTGTGGGGAGAATGCTCCTCTTCCTGTGGAGGTGGAGAGAGAACACGCGTCCGACTCTGTAACAGCCCATCTCCTAGCAACAGCGGCCGCCTTTGTCCAGGAGACTCCTCCCAGCTTTCCAAGTGTAACACACAGGCCTGCCCAGGTTAGTAATGCATTAAAAAAAAAAAAAAAAACTGTTTATGTGTTTGTTTCATTAACACTTAATGATACCGTGTCTCTTTCTGTCAGGTGGGCCGCAGACGGCACGAGGCAGCATCATAGGGAACATAAACGATATCGAATTTGGCATCGCCATCCTCAACGCCACCATCACAGACAGCAAGTCTGGTGGCAGAATCATCAAGGCCACTATTTCTAACATACCAAGGACATTAGGTCAGTTTCATGTCTTGATTTTATAACTTCTGTTATCAAGCTGTGTTTCGACCACAGGAGCTTCCGTCTATGCTATTCTCTTCAACTTTTTGTTTAATCTCATAATAAATTAAATGCCATCTTCCACTAAAATTAATTTTCATTCAAGGTCCTGCGATGAGGAAGCTCATCTCCATCCTGAATCCTGTTTACTGGACCACGGCACAGGAAGTGGGAGAGGCCGTTAACGGCTACACGCTGACAGGAGGCGTCTTCAGGAGAGAGACACAGGTGGAGTTCGCTACAGGTGAGAATGAACATGTGTCTGTAAAAAAACAGAGCTTCATCGTATACAAATACTCAGAGTGGGTCCAGTCTTTCGTCTGTTAACTGTGACTGATGATGTTCAGTGTTAGTGGCTGAAATGTGACACATATCTGGTGATTTTGATGTTTCTAGGTGAGATCCTGAGGATGACCCACATTTCCAGAGGCCTGGACTCAGATGGAGCGTTGTTGTTGGACATCGTAGTGAACGGACACATCTTACAGTTGCCCTCACATGCTGACATCAGCATCAAGGTACAGAAATAATCAATGTAGGTGATACTGTCTTGCATCCTGTTTTAGGGTTGTGACAAATGAATTGGTTAGAGAATGTCAAAGTTGCTTTAAGGCTGCTTCACATGCACCGTGTTCACTGCAGGACTACACAGAGGACTACATCCAGACCGGCCCGGGACAGCTGTACGCTCTGTCCACTCGGATGTTCAGCATCGACCGGCAGAGCGTCCCCTACTCCTGGAACCACACCATCTCCTATGACGTGTCCAAGGGCAAGATGCCTTACCTGGTGGAGATGCTGCACGCCACGGCCATCGACGCACAATACCACCCTCTGGAGGAGGTGTTGGAGTACAGCATCCAAGCTGTTATCACAAAAGGTGAGGAGACTGATACTACGTTACACTACATTCTGCATTTTACCTTTTTTCTTGTGTCCCAAATGTGCTGATGACATGTTGATGTGATTCCAGGTGATCGTAGTAACCAGTGTCCTCAGGGATTCACTTTGGTGTCTGCTGGGCCCTATTGTGCAGGTAATGTTATAAAGATTGATGATTGAACTTCTTATTCAGGACCTTCTGATCGTGCACTGAAATCTGTTTTGATGTGTTTTTATACACTATTCATGTGCTGTAGATGAGAACGAGTGTGAGGTAGGAAACCCCTGTTCTCACACCTGCCACAACGCCATGGGCACCCACTACTGCTCCTGTCCCCG
This sequence comes from Paralichthys olivaceus, assembly GCF_024713975.1. NCBI lineage: Eukaryota > Metazoa > Chordata > Actinopteri > Pleuronectiformes > Paralichthyidae > Paralichthys > Paralichthys olivaceus. The sequence goes on from NC_091095.1 coordinate 6,777,844, forward strand.
AGGCCTCACTATCTCAGCTGATGGCCGGACCTGTCAGGGTACACAACACACACACACACACACACACACACACACACACACACACAAACAAATACACATTATTGTACTTCTATGCCTAACCTAATTCTAACCCTAAAAGCAAGCGTTTGAAAAAGTGAGAACTGGTCAAAATGTCCTCACTCTGTAAGATCTGTGCTCAAAATAGTCCTCACAAATATATAAGTACAAGTACACACATGTATATACTGTGCCTGGATGAAACTTGGACTGCTGCTCTCCACCCTCTTAGACATTGACGAGTGTTCACTGGGCGGTAACGTGTGTCACGATGGAGAGGACTGTGAGAACACCATTGGTTCCTACCGATGTGTCATGCGTTGTGGGCGCGGTTTCAGGAGAACAACCGACGGTCTCAGCTGCACAGGTACGTCAACGCGTTTCACTGATCACCCGGAGTCCTTCATTGAATTTTTTTAATCGTCACGTGTCTTATGTTGCTCAGATGTGAACGAGTGTCAGGAGTCTCACCCGTGTAATCAACACTGTCTCAACACCATCGGCAGTTACCGCTGCGCCTGCGAACCAGGATTTCAACTCAGGAACCGACGCTGTGTTGGTGAGATTCCTGCTTCACCTGTAATCTTCAACATTAAAGCAACACTGTAACTTTAACTGACCGTCAGCGCCCCCTGCAGACACACATGGTGAACTGAATCAGAACTGAATGGTGGATATTATCCATGGCGTCCTGAAGCAGAAGAGCTGTTTAGAATTCATATTTTAAAAGTTGCCCTGATAAATATTGGATTTAAAGGCTGGTTTTTAACGTCTTTTTAATTGATCTACAATTCAGCATTGCTCCGATAATTATGATTGAAATGTTATGTGAAATTATTTTTTCCTGGAAGAAATGACTCAACTTTTATTTTTGCCTCTTCTCTTTTCTCTCTCGCCTCAGATATCAACGAGTGCAGACAGAGGGTCTGTCGTTCAGATCAACAGTGTAAAAACACACGCGGTGGTTACACCTGTATCGACCTGTGTCCCAACGGTATGACCAAAGGTGCCAACGGGACATGTGTAGGTGAGCGTCCAGCCAGAGTTACGTTACTATGTTGGACAGAATCAGCTGACGGACAAATATGAAACAATACAGACTCTCAGAGAATTCAGTTTTGCACTGTGTTTGATTACTTCTGTATTTTTAGTCATGGGGTTAACAAATTGAACTGTGCTGTCTGTCGTAGACATTGATGAGTGCAGAGATGGAACCCATCAGTGCAGATACAACCAGATCTGTGAGAACACCAGAGGCAGCTACCACTGTACCTGTCCACGTGGCTACAGATCTCAGGGAGTAGGACAGGCCTGCGTCGGTACGTACACTCTTTGTCTTTACGCTGTCACCACCTCATCAGTAATGGATAAAAGAGGAGCAGGAACTGTAAACAGCCTAATGTTTAATTGAGGATATTCAGCAAAGCATCGGCCAGCAGTTTGAAACGCCACTGCCCTGCATCAGCTTTCTTGCTTCTGCCAGCTCCTCCTCTCTGTGTGGGTGACTCACTCCTGTTGAAAGTCTAAAATAACATCATCTGCAGTCTAGTTCTGATACAAGATTCTGCTGCTTGCTTGCTCACATCTCTGAAATGCTGTAACTGAAACGGCTTGTTTAACTCCTAACAATAAATGCAAAGACCGGTTTCTTTATTGCAGAGATCTAGTGCATGGCGTCATACTGTCCAAAGGTTGATTCTAAGTGTCCTTGTCTTCACTGTCAGATAAGAGTCAGGGTGAGAGAGGACTCCAGAGAGAGAAATTGCAAAAAGCGGTTCCTCATTGACACATCGACATAAAAAGACCAGCACCGTCACAGCTCTGTCTTTCACTCTGCTTCCTTTCCCTCTTTTCCAATATCCCCTTTATGTGTGAATCTGGCTATTTCCTGGTGTTGCTTTGTAATGGCATTCATTCCCCCGTGACATCATTAACCCTGGACGTTGATGTCTGTCTGTCAAAAACTGTTCATGTGTATATCACATACCACCTGATGTCATTTCTTGGGATGAAATGTGCAATAGACTAGAATTCTTTTCTTGGATATGATGAGATCAAATCAGTCTCTCATTCAAATTCCACAAATGTGATTATAATGTCAATACATTTCTGTCTCAGAGACCTGAATGTATTGTTGAACATTGGGGTAATTAACATATCCCCTTTTTCCCCCTCATCCTCATCTTTCTCCTCTGTTTTCATGGCCCGCACCATTTCACTTGTTCTTTTCATATCCCCTGCTCTCTCGATTATTATTTCCGTACCTTTGTCTCCTTCTCTTCTATCACTCTCTCTTTTCCTGGTGCTGGTCTTTCTTTGTGCTGAGGGCAGACATAAATGAGTGTGAGCGGCTTCCACAGCCCTGTGCCCACCAGTGCATCAACACCCAAGGCAGCTACAAGTGCACCTGCCCGCCGGGCCGCCACCTGCTGGGCGACGGCAAATCCTGCGCTGGCCTGGAGCGTCTGCCCAGCTATGAAAGTTACTCTTACGGCTACCGCACATCTCAGTCATCCCCTGAGCGCAGCGCCAACCAGCAGCTGTACCACAACCTGGCCTCTCAGAGCTACCACTCCTACGCGGCCACCTCAAGGAGGCACTATAGGAGCCGTAGCCGCAGAGAGACTCGTACACATTCAGCACAGCTCGGCATCCTCGCATGTCAGCAAGGGTTTGAGTCCAGGGGTGGCAGCTGCTTAGGTAACTATGGAGGACAGGCAGGGATGAGATGAGGGAGAGATGCTTCACTGCTGATTCAGGGTTTGTTGAAAATGTGAACTGGGAAGTTTGAAATGGGCTTTAATTTTCTGTGTGTCACCGTCAGACATCAATGAGTGCGAGGTGAGGGACGCCTGTCAACACGAGTGTATGAACACACCTGGGAGCCACAGGTGTCTCTGTCCCACTGGTTATCGCCTCATGACCAACGGCAAAACCTGTCAAGGTGAGAAACGCCAACTTCTTCCTGGAGCTGTCAACGTCACATCATCGGGGGGGAATCTTTCTCCAGTTTGACCTGAGTTTACTTCTGTATCCACAGATATAGACGAGTGCCAGGAGCAGAACATCCAGTGTGGAGCGAACCGAATGTGCTTCAACATGAGAGGAAGTTACCAGTGCATCGACACACCTTGTCCGCCGAACTACCAGAGGGATCCAGCCACAGGGTAAAACTCTGCAGAAACACACTCACTTAGGAACTGAGGCATCAGGCCTCTACAGTGGCCCAGTTCGGATTCTAACCTCCGGCCCTTTGCTGTGTGTCACTTCTCTTTCTCTCCCACTTTCACACTTGCAGGTTCTGCCTGAAGAACTGTCCACCTAACGACCTGGAGTGCACGCTGAGCCCCTATGCGCTGGAGTACAAGCTGTTGTCTCTTCCCTTCGGCATCGCGGCCAATCAGGACCTCATCCGGCTGGTGGCCTACACGCAGGACGGCGTGATGCACCCCAGGACCACCTTCATCGTGGTGGACGAGGATGTCACGTTACCCTTCGCCCTGCGAGACGAGAACCTGAAGGGAGTGCTGTTCACCACGCGGGCGCTGCGAGAGCCCCACACGTACCGCATGAAGGTCCGAGCCCTCTCCTACAGCGAAGACGGAGGCATCGAGTACCAGACGACCTTCATCGTCTACATCGCCGTCTCTGCCTACCCCTACTGAGAGCACTTTAAAACGACGCGACACTGAGGTGCGGCGGTGAATTGTGGTGTGAACGTGTGAGTGGTTGTGGAGAAGAAGCCACATCATTGAACAGACTGCAAAAAGACTTATTGTGAGCAGCACACAGCCCCGGAGACACGAGGGGGTAGAGAGGGAAACAAGCAACAGGAGGTTTGGATCAGCGCAGATCTCTGTAAACCTCACTTCAGTCTTTTAGGACAACTCTTCAAATATTTGATATTCGGAATTATTTATAACACAATCAAACGAGATTTTGCTCCTCGAAGCCAAAACGTCCGACACTCTCTCAGAGAGAAGGCCTCAGCCCCGATTTAGAAATCTTTGCTTGTCTCTTATTTACATCTATTAACTTATTGGGAAGTGCTTGAACAGGAAACAGTTCCCTCGTCTGTTTATCCCTCGTGTAATCGCTCGCCGCAGTGGAGCAGTGACTGATGGTGCTCATCGTGAAGATGGAGAACTCGACTGTCACGTGTTCTACAGCCTCAGGTAGCGACCCCTCGTACACTCAGTTAGAAACCCCCCCCATCAATAAGTACACTGATTATTACATCATGAGTCACGCTCCATCCAGTACTTCATACCAAGATGTATTTTATTTTAATGACTTGTACATATGTTTTTCTCATAATGTATTGCCATACTGTACTTAATCTATCCATTTTTTAATAAAAATGCAATAAATGAATATACACTGAAATCAAGTGTGATGTGTGTCTGCAGCTGCACAGCACTGAGTCATCATTACTTTATCTCACTCGTTATTAGAATAAGAATCAATCCAAGAAGCCAATCTCAAACCTCAATACCATTTCTGTGCATATAAAACACAATCAAACATCTCGACAAAGTTCTGATCAGCATTCATACTTTCTTTATTGTCAAAAAAGCACAAACATAAAAAAGGAATATTCAAGTAAGGCAGTTTGTACATCGCTGTGTTGAGCTTCGTCGTCCTGCCTTCGGCTGGAGGAGCAACTCTGACTAGAAAAACAAGAAGCAGGAGAAGTTCTGCTTCCTGTTCTCATGTAAAACTAACCGTTACTGCATGAGAAAACATCTCTAATGTCTTGCTGCATCGTCACTGATGACATGACGACTCATGTCTGAATATCCACTGGTGAAAAACACAATGTTTTTTGTGTTTTTTTCCAAAAGTAACATCGACTGTGAAATCCATGATTAACTTTCACAGCATCTGACTGAAAAAAAATCAAACGACACCATGTTTAACTGAATTATGAGGATTTTCACATCAAATCAAATGTTTTTTAATTGTAACACTGTTTCTAGGTTCATGTGTTTCATGTGAACATGTAATAACTCAAGCAAGATAAATCATTTGGCAACAGACACAATCCACCTCATACGGCAGACGACTCTTTCCTGTTTTCCTCATTACATAAAGGTATATGTGGTCGTAACAGTATGATTTCTACTGGAAGACAATACTGTGTGTGGAGGATTTCATATAAAAATCCTATGGCGTGAAATTCAACAGATTTGATACAAAAATCACACAAAACATGTACAAAAGACGAGTATGAAATGCTCGAGAAAATATTCAATGTCAGAAATGGGATCATGCAAACTGTTTTAAATCAATTGAAACTCGCTCTGTTTGTAAAGACACCAAAATATTCATATTATTATCTTCATCGGGAAACAATTTTTTTGTAAACCTGGTATTTCATTTCAGTCGAGTGAAAAATACTGAAACAAAATCAAAACAATTTAATCCTGGATGATCTTTCCTGTTAAATATCAAAGTTAAACTAAATGTCAGGGTGATGTCATTTTCCTGACAGCCCAGAGAACCGCTCCTGTGAGCAGCGGAGCCTCGTTCAGCTCCGCACAGCGGCAGAGCGTCACACATTAACAGGATGGAAGGAACGGGATTAATAAAGAGTGGTGGTGGAGATGCATCGTGGGTAATAATCCTTAACTAGGGCAGCGGGCAGTGTGAAAGGATGGTTGGGTGGATGGATAACATCGGAGCTCCCCCTCCTCCACTCCCCTCCCCTTCACGAGGGAGAAGCACAGAAGCACAACACCCCCCCCCATGGGCGAATCCACCGCCCTCCATCTGTGATTGTGCTTTTCAGGAGACCCCCCCCCCGTTGAAGTGTAATAGTGGGATGCAGTGGGAGGATTTACAGTCTGAGAATCAGGTTGTTGTTTTCCTGAGTGAAACGAAGCAGAAGCTGACTTCCACCCAAACACATCTTCTGTGTGTTTGGGTGGAAGTCAGTGGGGGGGGGGGATCAGGAGGAGTTCTCACTGAGTTTGTGCTCATGTTGAGAGTGGAGGTAGGAAGAAACCAGAAAACCCATTTTTAACATAACGTGACCCAGATTATATGTTTTCCTTTTCAGCCTTGATCACATTGAGTTAAAAATCCGTTTTTCCATTTTAGCCTCCTCTACCATCTGTTATGTAACATGAACCGTGCAGTGACATGCTCCCCTTGTATCAGTGATGTGGATTGAACCGATCCCCTGTTCCTCTTTTAGACCGTCTTCCTCGCGGTTAGAACCCGCACGATGCTGCCCACTCCTCCAGCTGCCAGAGCCTGGAGACACACGGGAACATTACATGTGAGCGGGCAACGTTTGAAGCAGAGTTTCCGCTGATCTGCGGTAGCTTACCTTCTCGTGCCACTGCAGCAGGACCGCGCTGCTGTTCTCCGACGGCCTCTCGAAGCCCTTGTATATGTATTTCATCAGCAGGTCCACGCCGTTCTTATCGAGAGACTGCACCCCCTTCTCAATGTCACTGCTCTTAAAGGCACTGAGCACTTTCAGCACCAGACCCTCAGCCCGCTCCTGGAACAAAGACGATCATGGATTAGTTTGGGTGTGCGACTACAGAAGTGAGTATCCGGACAGATCTTTATCTCTGGTGTATGTTTGCAAGAATTCACTTCAGAGTGAGGAAAGCTGAGGAATAAATCCACACCCACCTTGACGTTCTGGTTCTTGGTGTTGATTGGTGGGTTCTTCAGAACGGCGTGTAAAGCCTCCACGAGGTTTCCTGTGCAGGGTGTGGTTAAGGGTGCAAAGCAGGAACCTTCACAATAACCACCATATTCACTACAAGCTGTAAATGTTTCATCTTCTCAGGTTTTAGATCAGTTTTGCCGTCAGTGTGTGTCAGTGTGTGTCAGTGTGCTTTATGTCTGCAGGCCGGGGTGGATTGTTTTTATTTGGAATAAAATGTGCAAATGACATCAAATAACATTTCTTTTCTACAAAGACACGAATGAGAACCTTAAAAGTGGTTCACGATTTTTCCAGGTCTGTCCTGAAACAAAGATTTACTGCATCATTCCTCCTGTTCATACTGACTGTGGAGCAACACACATGTAACTGACGGAGGATAAAAGTTCCTATTCAGGCAAAAATAGAAGAAGACGTTCAACAGGAACTAAGATTCAGTATAATTGAGTTAGACAGAAATAAAGTGAGCGACTTCCCCTGTTTGTCGTTTTCAGTGACAGTTTCTTGCCTGAGATGCAGACGTGGGTCAGTAGCACATAAAATAACATTTGTACAAAAAGCACAAACTTTGAAAGATTTCTCAAACGTGACCTGCTGAAGCTTTACAGTAGTTTTCACATAACTTTAAAATGCATTTCTTTTTACAAAGTACAAGCCCTGTTGAATTAGACAAGAATGCTTTTCTTTAAATGTTCATGTTCTGAGTATTGTGTTTGGTCTGTCTTCAGATTCTCCTGCACTAAGGTGGGAGGTTACTGTCAGATTCAATGAGGAAATGAGCACTTCCATACCTTATAAGGCCTGTAAGACTGAAGCCATCGTCTCAGCAGCACTTCAAACACAACATACACTTCTCTGTAGATACTTCAAATATATCTGTGAATACATCTGAGAGAATACTACTAGTAACTTTCCCTGCATGGCACCGAAGCACCCGGCTAAGCTTCTCTCCAGCCTCTGATAAGGCTGCGTTAGATGTTTCTGTCCAGTATGAAGACAGAGGGTGACGGGACCTTTGCTGTCAGGTCCCCAACCCTATGGAAGAATTACGAGACGTCACTGTGCTTTTTGAATTGGACTGATTTGTCGCTCTGGGACACGTTGAGACAAACCTCCTAATCATCACAGGTGTTTCAATCAGTCCCATTGACATCGGTTGGACCAGGGTCCTTACTTCCAGTGAAGAGAAATCTTACTGCTTCAGCTCACCGAAGACATTTTGGAAGATTTAGGCTGAAAACTTAGTTTGAATGACCTCGTTTCAAGTCACACACTTCATCCACCCTTCCATCGGCAGAGTGGTGAGTAGATGATGAGTGACTGTTCAATTTTAGGTGTAATGTGTAGGTGTCCCGAAACCTGTGTCCTTTTTTAAGTGATGTGGCCCTTGATACCTTCTATAGTTGTTTATATAATGCGTGCTGCTATATAAATACAAATGACTATTATTATTGTTGTTGTTGATATTATATGACATCATCAGACATCCAGGAGCTGCACATTGTGTACAAACAGAACCAGCTGTACCTCCCTGTGTCTGAACAAGCCTCCTGGATAAGATGTAGTCACACAGAAGTACTCCTGCAGAAAAACATGAAAGTTACTCAGGGCATTTGCGGGCTGTCGTGGAGGCCGTGTACTTAAACACGTATACTGTGCATACATATACTGTGGAGCCTGGGAGCAGAAATCCCTGGAATGTGACTGTCAGGCAGGTCTGGACAGTGACCGGCCTGCAGCAGCCTGACGCCCCCTCACACAGACTGACACGAACCAGCAGATCGACCTGAGCCCTGGACCCACAGTGTGTGTGTGTGTGTGTGTGTGTGTGTGTTTGTGTGTGTGTGTGTGTGTGTGTCCAGCTCTGACAGGCACCGTGTGAAGGATATTGTCTGATGAGGGAGTCCACCTCCGCCTCGTCGGGACCCAGCTGGTTGTCTCCTCCGTCCTCCTCGTCCACGAACTTGTTCTCGTCGTACTCGTCCACGTCCACTCGCCGGAAGGTTTTCGCCGACATGTCGCTTCTGTGGATTTTTATTCCGAAACCGAAATGTTTCCGATTTAAAAACAAAGAAACGTGTCAGAGCTTCTGCTTCTCGCGTCTGTCACTCACAGCGGCGCCCTCTTCTTCTCTTCCCTTCTGCTCTGCGACGTCTAGGTGAGGCCCCGTGCGCGCGCTGTCGCCACCTAGGGGAGGGGGCTCGGAACTGCGGGTCACCGTCTGCGTTCCCCCGTGTCGGCCACTAGAGGGCGATCAAACCTAATAAATAGTTACAGTGGGAGGGAGAGAGACGGAGAGAGGGAGAAAGAGAGAGGGAGAGAGAGAGACGGAGGGAGGGAGGGATAGACAGATGGATAGATAGATAGATAGATAGATAGATAGATAGATAGATAGATAGATAGATAGATAGATAGATAGACAGACAGACAGACAGACGGATGGATGGATGGATGGATGGATGGATGGATGGATGGATGGATGGATGGATGGATGGATGGATGGATGGATAGATAGATAGATAGACAGACAGACAGACAGACAGACAGACAGACAGACAGACAGACAGACAGATAGATAGATAGATAGATAGATAGATAGATAGATAGATAGATAGATAGATAGATGGATGGATACATAACAGTAACAAAAGGTCAATGAGTCAAGAATAAGTGCACTGCAGTGAGATGGAAGTTGAGCCACCAGAACTCAAGCTGTCACGGTAAAGAAGTATGTGCTAATGGATATGTTGACGATGCAAATATTTCAAGTACAAGGTGATTGACAGACACGAGTTACTGAGGCAGAGTATTGAAGCCAAATATAAATGCAGATTTAAAGATGAACAACTGAAGCTGTACAAAGTTGTGCATTAGACTAACTTAGCCTGTAACAATGATGGTGCAGCAGATGTAAGTGTGTTTCAACAAAAAAAAAGTTAAAACAATGCAAGAGTAAAACTTAAAATACAAGACTGGAGATACAAAAGTATAAAATCCAATAATAATTTTAAAAGGTGTGAACTTGTGATGGTGAAGCGCTTTAAACTGCAAAAGCATGTAAAACAAATTAAGTTTGTTTGAATGATTCTTATTAATTCCCTTAGAAATCCCACAAATCACAGACATGACCTTGGTGTCTTCAGCTATAGCTCTGATATGTTTGTGCTCTTTGCCATACGTCTGTAATTATTAACTAATCTTTCATTTGCCAAACTTATCAGAAACTTTGTCCCAGCAAATTTAGGGAAATGTCGTATTTTAAAGAAATCAATAGTTTCGTTAAAAAAAGAGCTTAGAGAATTGAAAACAACTCATCTATGACAGAAACTGACTAAAAGTGAAAATAATATTTCATAGGTGATGTTTGTGCATGTGAAGGATTTTTGTCAATTTTATTTTATTTTAATATTATGTAATTGCTGGAACATTCAATAATAAATGAAACGTCATTCCAACACAGTGAAAACCATTTTAAAAACACTTAAAATGATTCAAATGAGTTTCCTGTGTGGAATTCAGAAAACGTAAATCTCTACATGACTGTGCCTAACTGTGCGCAGTGCAACGTTTTCCATTCAGACTAAACAATGCACACACTCATGTGCACACACACGGGGTCAAATGTTTGATAAATCTGTATATTTCACCCCGTTGCTGGATCATTTAGTCGTTTAGTCATTTTGATGATAAGACGCGGACACAACTGTTCCAGTGAGGAAATCTGAGGTTAATCTGGATCCACACACAGGAGCTACCAGTGTGTGTATGTGTGTGCTGAGTCACACTCTTTTTGCTGGCCAGTTCACTGCTGTGGTGGATCTATTTATTTAACTGGGCTGTGATGGGTGGTCTGTGGTGATGAGCACGTTGGCTCTGTGATGTCAGAGACTAGATTCTTCTTGTCTTTGCAGGAAATTAAAAACAATTTCCACTCACACTCATCTTTGATGATCAGATTTGGAATAAACACCAAAAGTCACATTTGCCTGCAGAACAAATGTTTTTATCCCCAAAACTAACATGAGGTCATTTGGAATTCTGGCTCCTCTGATGTTGCCATGGGAAACAGACCCAGAATTCTTTGGCTCACACTAACATGTTTCCTAACTCTGTTAAAAAATTGGATTTTGTCTGCTCTCTGTGGCCTTCTGATTTCTGGAGAGAGACAATAACACAGACTAATGTTTCTCTTACTGGCACATGCACACACACACACACACACACACACACACACATTCACACCAAACAAGATGCAGGAAGTGTGAGAAAGTGTTTGCATAGAGAATAAGAATAGTAGGATTATGGTTGTGAAACTGTGGAATGTTATTAACCCCCCCCCTCACACACACACACACACACTCACTGCTCAAATTCTCTCTCCCCTGTAGACACTTTCTCTTCCTTGTCTCTCTCTTTCTTCCTTCCACTCCCCACACACACACACACACACTCAGACACAAGGGCATTGCGTGCATTGGTCATGATTTCCTCTTTGTGGGCTTTGCGGAGTGCCCCAGCTCGTCTGTGCTATGTGAATGACTCAACAAATCAGGGCTCAGGATGCAGGTGCATACATGACCACGTGAATGTGAAAATTAACAACAAGCCCTGGAAAGTTTCAATATTCAGGGCCTTTCTCCTACTGTACAGTGCGCACACACACACACACACACGGAGACACTATGCAGAGGAGATGAGACCCGAAACATCTTCAGAAAAACTGTCGACGTGTCTGAGTGCTCCAGCTTTTAATGTCAGAGCAAATCTGCAGGTGCAGCTAGGTGCTTCCGTGCCAGAGGAGAGGCCTACCTCCAGAGCTAAGTATCCTGAGCACATAATTAGCACTCTCACATGAGAGGAATATTGCTCTCGGATGATGATTTAATTGGGGAATGTAATGATTTAAAGGGTGCTGCGTTGGAGCAGGTCTTCAGGCCGGGAGAGACTGTGGGTGGCTTCGTCCTCTGGAGGGGAAAGTGTTTCTGGAGTTTTGATTCGTAGCATCACACTGAATTAAACGTTCTTTATTCAGAGCCTGTTGAGAATACTGTGCTGGTGACATGGTTCCAGCACTGAGGTTGAATGAAGTTGTTGAATTACTCTTTATTACACACGACTCTTCTGGACTGAATATGAGGCAAGTTAAATGTGGTTTTGAACACAAAAAAACACACATTGAAATGATTACTTCCAGTGTATAAAACATCATAGTATACACATTTTTGAGTTGTTTGTCGGATGTTTCGCAACTTTCTCCAGTTTCTTTATTTCTTTATTCATTTATTCATTTGACCGGTAAAATGGACGATCGAAATGGTTGATCGAAATTAATTAAAATAAATTAAATTAAAACTAGATTCGAGCCCTAAACACATAACAGGTGCACAACATTTATTTTGACGCTCACAGGTTTGAAAAAGTTTTATTCAAAACTAAAAAAGGCCATCCCTGTTTTTCATCTTCCCAGAATCAATGTCCACACAAGATGATCGTCAAACAACAGGGAAGTTGTAAATACTCAAAAACTGGTGACCTTCATTGTATTGTCACAGTAAACACCCAGAGAAACCAAATCCTGAAGACTGCATGATCTGGGGGGGGGGACAGAGACATGTCCTGTCAGCTTGTTTTAGATCACCAGCACCTAAATACCTGTAATTTGGAATATTCTGCCTGTGTTATAAACCAAAGTGACAAAGTTACAGAGGAGTGTTACTGTCTTTCTTTAACTGAATTTTAATCTGAGTGAACCAGCACTTAATTAAAGTTGAGGGGGTGTTAAACATTTTAAGCAAAAAAATAATTGCACACAAGGTAAATTCTCTTTATTATTTGATTCTTTTATTCACGTAAACATTGTGAGTGTCATGCTTTTAATACAAACAGTTCGAGACCTTTCTGTTATTTTCTATTCTTGATTTTTCTAGAGATGACTAATATTTCATACATATGTAAACAACGCGAAAAATCATAAAATGTAATATGACAAAGAATGTACAGAAGAAAACGGCATCAGTTCACGTTCACTCAAGTAAACGTACGTACTAAAGTTTAACAGTTTAACAGGAGTCATAAAATGATCATCGCTTCTTTTGCTGCACAGACATTTAAGTATGTTCTGTCGTAAAATCTGCCTCCTCCATGTTAATGGATGGGACATAGGCCAAACAGTCAAAGTGAACATAAAATAATTGTTTCTCAAAGACAGTTTGTGTAATTTTAAGTTGTTCTTATTCAATCTCCAAGATATTTTGACCTCATTTCTGGACAGTGGGAGGAAGTGGAGACGTTCATCTTAGTATTCAGCGAATGGTTTCGACAGAACCAGGTGACTCAATAAGTGAGTCAATTAAGTAGCTAACTGGAGACTTGAGAAGAGAGCACCAGTGAATCCCCCCCAAAAAATGGAATCATCAAAATCAATTTTTTCATATGTGATGTGATTGGTGTTAATTTTTCTTTGACGACAGGAACACACTTAATTATGAATGAAAGAGGGAACGAGTTAAAGAAGCTTGTGGAACAGCGGCTAGCCCAGACGTGATGTCATGATGTGGGCTTCCACTCACAGATGAGAGACTGGTAACAAATAAATGAAAGCAGATACCTAACAAAGCATATTCCCAAATAATTTCAAAAAATAAAACATAACGAGATTGCTGATGATTACAAAAAAAAACATAAAAATACGACACACAATAAGAACCAGTTGCAAAAAAAATGCTAATATGGTCATAAATCCTGCAGAAACGCTTTATTTTCTCAAATTCTTGCAAACCAGTGGGGCTGAAACTTGAGTATATAGGAGTCGGAAGCACTTCAGTGTAAAATTCCACTGTTCTGTGTGCAGCCTTCGGGCCCTTGCAGGTATAGGTGTAGTGTGTCAGATTCCAGGTCTCCACTGCTGCAGGTGTAGGTGTAGTGTGTAAAATTCCACTGGGTGCAGCAAAGAACCACCATTTTCAGCCTGAGCTTTCCATCATCCTACAGGGGCACTGGAGGAGTCCAACAGCTAACCGCTTTTCGAAATGACCCGGGAGCATTGAACTGTCTAAAAATCAGCCTGAAACAACACGGTCAGGGAAATAAACACAACCTCTTGGTGAGATACGGGGAAAGAGAGCAGACGTTTCTACTGTGCCAAGTTTTGTTTTTACCAAAATAGTAGCTTTAATGTGAGACACTCCCTCCAGGGGAGCAGGGAGTGCTCCTTTCCAGTAAACATCACTGAAATGTTTGAGGTATCCAGAGGGGGTGCACTTGGTGTGTTTAGGAGTTGCCATCAAACAAAACCATGGTTACAAGCTCCTCTTCCATGTTTTCAAACAGGATTACATGTTTAGACGAGCCATCCTGGTTTAAAAACAGATACAGAAAAAAAAATTGCATGGTCTAGTGCCACGATCAATACACGAGAGTTCAGCTCCAGAACAGGTGAGGCTTTCTGCGGCGCATTAACAAAGCTTAAACAGCGCGGCGGCTTCGAAACTCATCGGAAAGATGCATTTGCAGCTGCCCTCTAGGCAGCATGAACCAAAGCCAAGAGGTGTCCACATAAATTAGGAATGTTGTAGCTGGCGTCGATATTTCACAAGATGCGCCAAAGTGAGGTGGATGAGCAGGCTTATTACAAACACGGAGAGCCGAGAGACAGAATATCTCAAAACTCAGTAAAAATCAAAAAATGAAATATAGATTTCACAGTCTTGTGTAGTTTATGATGGAGCCAGGTGTTACCTGTAACAACCCAATCACCCTGCAGAGGTTTACAACATCCAGTCTTTCCCCAGAGCCCTCAGGCACAACAACCATCAGCTGTTTGTGGTCAGTACACTGCAGCAGCCACAGTCACATCAGTACAAATAAAACCAGATGAAAAAAGATGTTTCACGTGAATGTAGCCATGAGGTGTTTTAACAGTAAACATTACGGTTTTTAAGCGACACAAATCAGAGTTGAACAAATCCTCCTGGTTAAAAGCACACAGAGAGGAGATCGACATGATGGCACTTTCCAAAAAGAAAATGATTTACGTTAAGTAGGTAGAATCTACACAAAAAAAATCCCTAAAGTCCACTGACCCACAGTCTCCAACTTTATAGCCAAACAAGCAAACAAGGCTACTGTTTATCATTTTCAAAGTGTTTCCAAGGTTTTGGGTGAGGATCTCTTCTGAGGAACTTCTTCTTCGGGATCTCGCTGAGGGAGAACTGATGGGAAAGGCACGAGGGGTTTTCCTTACGGGAGACGATGCAGTCCTTGATGGCCTCTTTAATCACCTGCAAGAGACAAACACAGGAGGAAACACAAACTGTCATATATTACAATACATTAAGTATTGTGTATGTCATGATCAAGATGCACACATTTGTTCCACAGTAAATGATTGTATACAAAAATGGACGACGTGTCCTCACTTCCTCTCACTTTCAGGAATGAAGTCAAAAAATATGAAAGCTGCCATCTAACAGATTTGGAGCCAGAATCACGCGTGTGATTAGAACTACCCAACATATGTCAGAAACCATCTGATTTAACTTCTGATTTTCCATCAAGATTTAACATCTACTTTGACTTTGACTTTTTAGTTTTTGTCAATGTCCAATCCACTAACATGGAGGGGGTAAGATTTATGACCTATGCCGCAGCCAGACACCAGGTGGCGATTGAAATTATTTGGCTTTACTTTTGGGTTTGAGTCAGTCATCCATCTTTACATCTAATTAATGCAAGTTACGATACGATATACTTTTTTGTCCCCGTAAGGAAATTGGGTTAATTTGAAGTACATTTTTCACAAATCCGTTTGACACAACTTCAAGCTGTGCTGTGGTTTTTCATAGAATCCTGCCGCCACCCAACATTTCTGGGTATTTAAAGTATGTCGGAATGAGATGACTTACTGGTGAAATTGAAGAATTTCGGCGTCAGGTCTGAATCGCTCCTCTGTGAGGAAGTGACTCAGATAGACTATGAAAGTCAGTATGACCTGCACAGCGACACACCTACAGCAAACGTGTCAGGACGTGTGCCTTCCCATGATAGACGGGCCTTTGGGATTTGCCCCTTTTCATGTTGCACAATGGATTAATATTTGTGGAGTGACAACATAGAAATGCAAATCTTCCACAATGACAGGACTGAATGAATATCAAATGAGCGTATGTAATGCTTGCAAGTAAGGTCACTAATCATCAGCCCACTTAGCCACCTTGAAAAACTATATACTTAGATAAATCGTAGACATCACTACTGACTGATGTTTCTCAGGGTTAGAAATACAGTGTTTTTTCATTCCTCCAGGTAAACATCCTGTAGTAAAATCACAGGGAGCAAACTGACCTCCAGGTTGTTTAGAGTGTTGAACTCCATGAGGTCATGGAGTCGGGTGAAGGCATTGTTGGAGTACTGGAAATTAAAAGTGGAGAAAGGAGATTCCGGGTCGTCAAAGATGTCGAAGTCTGCCAACTCTTTCTCCACCTCAGTCTCTCTGGGGACACCTGTGAGTACATGTATAATTATTAATAAGTAAGTGAGGATGAATAAGAGTAAAAAACTGATCCAAAAATTTGGTATGACTTTCTCCAAGGTCAATTTATCCACTTTTCTCGAGCTTTTGACCATATCACATGATCGTCATTGGTCTATGGAGTTTAAGCATTTGTCATTGAATTGTACAAATTTAAATTAAACTTTAGTTCTTGAAAACAAGAAACATCTTCAGTTTCATATATGCGAACCCCTGTTCCTGATGAAGATCATGCAGTGTCGTCAAAAGCTTCACAAAGACTAGTGCTAGGAGTCGAGGTGAGCTGGTTTTCGTCAACTAGATAGTAAAGTGTATTTATACAGTGGGTCCAAGGAGCTGAGGGTTCGGACCGCCAACCCAGAAACCAGCAGACGACCTGCTCACACAGCTCCTCACCTATGCACAACTAAACATGCATTTACGATTGTAGATCTTTGTGGATCTTTCAATGTGGATGTATATTTCTTAGTATTTTTCCTGCTCACTTTTCTCAAAACGTTTTATCATCTGCTTTCTGCTGAAAACTCAAACATTATTACTTCATTATTAGTTTTCATTGTTTAATTACGAGTGTAAAGATGTAAGGCTGCAGGCAGGAAGACGTTATACCTTTGAAAATGCAGACATAGAGTTAAGAGCCCATTCCTTAATGACCTATGCAACTTCCTTTTTTCACTAATAGGAAGTCCATGTACGGTTGCATTCCTTCCTATGTCTTTTGGGTTTGAGTGCAAAAAAATGTAACATCCATAAACACACTGCGGATGTGTGTGGGCTGATGACCTACTCAATGTAAAGTTGGTTTGTCTTTGTGTGTCTCATGATGTATGGCATGTTTACACACAGAGCTCTCCCACCGGAGCGAGAGATTCCCTACTGGCACCTGGCTCCTTGAGGAACCATAATTCACTGGGGCGGCTCATAAAACAGTGGTTCACATCTCGAAACACACACACACACTCACCATTTCCAGTACAAAACCACACATATCTTTTTTACCAGGGTCACTCAGATGTAGGGCCAGACTTTTAGCAAAACACGAATTGTCTGCTGTCGTCGGATTGAATAAATTCCACAGCGCAACTTCGAGGAAGAAATTCGTCATGTGTCATGACGGTAAACCAGCATTATTATAATAATACAGAAAGTGTATTCCCCCCCCCCCTCCACACGCATACTGTGGAAAACTCCACGTAGGCACATACTCACCAGGCGCTTTGAATTGTCTGAAGTTGATGTTGACCAGGACAAAGTGGATGACAGTCGGGCAGTTCTTTTCTCCTTTCTTTGGTTTGAAAACGTAGCATTCCTTTAGGCCCTCACGATCAAAGACTTTGGGGTCGATCTTGGGGAATGGGAGCTTGTTCATTCGAGCCCACTTTTCTGCAAGCAGCAGCTCCTGTGGGATACATTTACAAATTAGAGAACTCTGGTCTCCACCTCTTGTTTGCACGGAGCACAATTTGTGACAGTAAAACAAAGATTCTTCTCATAGTTCTAACTTTGAATGGGGGGCTGGAGTCACTCGGTCGTGCAGAGAAGTCGAAGGAGATGATGAGGTTGACGCCACGCTGCGGCCGCAGGATGAGAGGGTAGGGCAGGTTGTAGGTCAGACCACTGTCCACGACATGGATCTTCTTACTCTTCACATCCAGAGGCTCGTAGATGCGATCAAACTCATCCGGGTCTGAGGAAATCACACAAAACCAAATAGATAAATGGAAACGTGAATGAAAAGATGAATGTTTGCACTTTAGGGTACTCTTTGATTCACTCTCACTTTCTACTTCCTTCCTCTCAGCTTCAGGGAATAAAAGACGTGTTTTCAATAACACAATAAAAAAAATGCACACTAGCCGTTCAGCACAAAATAGCACAGACACAGTTAGCGACTATCACACATAGTGGTGCATTTAGCAGCTCAAGTGCAAGATATCTGCCTCCGGCATTGGCACCGAAACCTGAGCTAAATAAATTAATGCTAATGCTGCGGAGTGTAACTAGCATGTTCACCACAACTTAATCAGGTGATATCACTGTGCAGGTCATACTGACTTTCACAGTGTTTACAGTTTGGTTCAACTGTGCAAAAAGATTAATAAGTGCTGCTGGACTGAAACCACATTTTTTTGGTTTGACTTTTGGTCCATTGGTCAGAGGCACCTTTCACACCTTTATTATTTTTTCTTATTTTGGTCTGGACTAAACTGAAAAGTTAGAATGTTTACATTAAACACGATGGTATAGCATCTAAACAATCAGTTTAATTTTTGAACATACAGTCGTACGACTTTGCCAAAGAGTATGAATCAGCAAAATAATGATTGACATTTGGTAAATTTGGGGCAGCTGGTTTAGTACAGAACATACATTGGGGCTATATTTGATAGCAGGCTTTAACTATACTTACATGCCCATGCATTTCCAAGTTCTACACAGTTACTCTTATCTGTCTCCAAAAATGTCAGCATCATTTCTGATGTGTATGACATAATTGTGACGAAAATGTAGAGTCAAAACCTCAAGATTATTATGTCCTGTCTTGTTTTTGACAGCAAAGGAAACGTGCCAGCTGAAACTCTCGCTTTTTTCTTTACCCCAGGCTGTATTTCTGTGGAAACATGTAAAGTTGTGAAGCTATCCTTTAGGTCTGGAAGCGGCAAACTGTGACGATATGTCAGCATTCTCACCTGTGACGGCATCAACCTCCTCCTCAGGTGGAAGACTGTGAATCGTGACCTCATTGACCGGAGAGAAAGGGATACTGGTGTTCAGGTTCAAGCCCAGCATGAAGTTATGCACCTGGTAACATAGAGAAATTGTATTGTTGGGAGAAACAGAGGCAGGTTGGTGTGATTTGACTACAGGAAATTATATAAACAAGAATGCAGCTGAAGGACAAGGCAGTGTTTTGCGTGACTCATTCCATCATTGATGTGCGTTGCGTGAGCGAACACATTCAGGTACCTTTCCGGCTCGGCCTTCTCTTGTGTTGAACAATGAAGAGTCACTGAAGAGCGATGTGATCATTCGCTGGACCCAGCTGGCCTTAGCGGTGCGATAAAACTCATCCTCTGCCTCCTGGTTCTCTCTCCCACCTGAGTGTCAATGGCATATTGTCAAATCGCAAGATAAATCGTTTAATAGTGAATCAGTATCTGTTTCTTTTTCTGCAATAAAACAACTTCACTGCAACTAAATGAAAACATCTCACCTTATCGCCAAAAAACAATAAATGATTTGATCTA
Organism: Paralichthys olivaceus; assembly: GCF_024713975.1. Classification (NCBI taxonomy): domain Eukaryota; kingdom Metazoa; phylum Chordata; class Actinopteri; order Pleuronectiformes; family Paralichthyidae; genus Paralichthys; species Paralichthys olivaceus. The sequence goes on from NC_091095.1 coordinate 6,797,363, forward strand.
AATGACCAGAATCACATAACAAAAAGAGAAATTACCAGGTACATTCCTACCTTCTCACCATTTTCTCTGCATAAGCTTGTTTTTGACTCTTTTATCATGCTATAATTTTTCCTATCATTTTTTTTCTTTTCCAAGATCAGTGCTGTAATGTAAAACCAGAAGATGTCTCAGGTTTTTTCCAACATGTATTTGGCCTTGTTCCCATTTCTGGCTTCGATGGTTTATACAAAAACAAGTTATTTCTAACCTGGAGCATTTCTACTTTGAGCTCTCTACGTCATCTTTGTTGCCTCTGAGCAATACACATAGTTTAGACATATTTTCATTAAAATAACAACACAAGTGCAGAAAGTTCTGCAAGCCTACTTTATTAATAAGTATTTCAGTAAAACTGAACATTGAGTACATGAGAACACATGAGCACTGCATTTTCTGCTGAAAAGCCGAAAAATGTTTCATCGAAACATTTACAGATATTTTGACAAGTAAACTTTAAATAAATAACTATGTCTTTTTTTCTTCCTCAAAATCTCTATAAACATCTGCATGTGAATATGAAGAATCTGAAGGCGAGGGACAAGACTTTGAGTCCAGACGCCCTCTGGTTTCAGTTTCACCAATCACCAATCCTCCAACCAGAAGGTCAGTGGTTCGATCCCAGGCTTCCCCATCTACAAAGTGTCCTCGGGCAAGATGCTGAACCCTGAACCCCAATGCACTGTATGAATGTGTGTGTGAATGAGTGAATGGCAAACTGTAATGTAAAGCGCTTTGAGTGGTCATCAAGACTAGAAAAGCGCTACATAAATACAGACCTTTTAATATTTACCATGTGCAGACTGTTAGAGATTAGCCAAAAGGTCATCTGCAGCTAAAACACCTACAAAAAGTATCACTGTTTGTGTATAAATGTGGAAAACTTGTAACTTGTGTGATTAAAGAAACTAGTCGGGCTATAAACACGGAACAGAACAAAAGTCTTGGCCCAGACATCCACTCTCTACACCGGAAGCTCCAATATTTGATCATCATCAAACGATAGCCAATGGGTTCCTTGATTCCCAGAACCTTCATGTCCCTGCGCACCAGGTTCGTCCTCCACTGCCTGCCCAGTTTACCCAACACTGACTCATTCTCCAACCAGACCCCTGCCAGAACCTCGGCTGTGGGTTCAGGATAAGATTGAGAACACTACACTCCAACCTGTCCTGAGCAGAACCCAGCTCTGCACTCCTGGAGAAGCAGTTTGAGATTCCTTACAACCTCACGATGAACTCTTTAAGACTTATCGGCTTTTTAACTGGTGTTTCTGCAGTTTCAGTCCAGTCAATTAAAAACATGAACAAACCTATCAAAGCGAACCACCAGATCTATCTTATGACATTTGTACAAAGAGGGATATTATTCTATCTTAAGGGGCATTCTTTGTCTTCCTGTCTTCCTCTTTTTATCGTAGTTCTACTATTTCACTCAAAGCTAAACTTAGAAAAATATGTGAGTGCCTCAAATTGTTATCGCAGTTTTATGAATGAGGTCATTTAAGAATCAACTTTCCCTCAGACGTAAGAACGAGTCAAACTGTTTTTCAACACCATTCAGTCACGCATCACAGTTGCATCAAGCTAAATTTAATATGGTGCACAAAGAGGTGTCTGGTGTCAGAGCTGCTCGTATAACTGCATAATACATATTTGACTGTGGCTCACCTTTTCGCAGCTCGTCCTCATTGTCCATGCTGTCCTCTCCAACAATGTGCTGAGGTTTGATCTGCTCTGTAAGGCATGAAGCAACAAGGTCAAACCAGGCTCATGTGCGCCACACGTCAGCACTGCATCTGACAAAATGCTCTTAGTTCAGTGATGTGACATTATCAAATTCACTGCTTATTGTTTGTCTGTATCAAAAAATAACTCCTGAGAGAAATGCAATACAGCGAGTAAGGCAAGGTATTCTTACACTGGTTGAAAATGTTTTGTGTTTGACTGTGTAAAGGTCACCACAAGCAGATGCATTCATCAGTGATAAACATCAGAGGAGCTGTCACAGGATGTAATCACAGGAAGCTAATATCAAATGCTCAAACTAACACACACAAACACACACTTCTGGTGGGAAAGTTTCAGTGTGGCTATTTTTACTTACTGGTCTTATTGTGTTTCTAAATAATTCCAGCAAATCAAGGCAACAAATAACAAAGGGATCTCAGAGAAGTCCGTTTCAGGTATAATGTTGCTTATAGTGAAAGGTTAACATCCATTTTAAGTAGCCTACATTTTGTACTTTGTATTTATGTAATGATTAATTTATAGTGCATTAAAGAGTATAAAAGTTTTGTTTGTTTTTACACAGTTTTCCTTTTCTCAAAAAACATCTACTGTATAGAGCAAAGGTTTTTATTTCACTCAAAACATTTTATATTACTCTATTATTTCTGTTTGAATTTTTAACAGATTTCATGTATTATCTCTCAGGAGTCCCCAATCATGAATCAAATCTTGTATAATACGTCACAGCTTAATCACAGGGCCACGTGGTGAGTGCATTCAACTACAGTCAAAAGTGGTGACGATTAAACTGACAGTTTAAGTAAAACATTGAACAATTTGCTGTCAAAATCAGGAAAAGGAACATTTGAGCGATTACCTAATTCCTCCTCCATGGTGCTGCCACCAACGGTGTCTTTAATTCCCAGGACTCTGTTAAAAAGAATGGAGAAAGCACTTCCCCACACACCTGACACACACACACACACACACACACACAGAGAACACTCTGTCAGAATCACGAGAGGAGTTTGGTTTAGTGCTGCAGATGAAAGAATCTCTCACCCATCAGAAAATGAAGAGGGTTCTCTTCGTATTTCTTCACAGCGGTTCCCATGAAGAACTTGCTCCCGAACAGGTCTGGGGTCATGAAGGTGCCGTACTTTGCCATTCCAATTTCATACGGGCTGAACTCCACCCAGTCTACAGGTTGAAATGCAAAAGAAATAAACAAACGCATAATATTCACGCATAGCGCTCAGCATGTCTAAACTGAGCAACTGTTGTAGTTAATTTCAAACAATTGCATTTTTTTATTTTTTGCGCTTTCATTTGATGTATTTTAAATTAAAAAAATTAAACATGAAAATGGCAGCTGACCCTAAAACCTGGGGGTAGAAGATGACAACGACAATCATCATCAGTTATTAGTAGTAGAACTAGCAGTATTCCTAAAAACATTTAAGGAGCAATAGGTTTGCAGAGGAGGGGAACTGATCAAAACAATACACAGCTGCCTGGTGCACAGGGAGGTGAAGTAACAGGGAGTTCGATAAGGTCCCAAAAAATATGTTTACAAGGCATTAATGTTGTAAAGATGTAAACAAGGCCAGAATAGACAAAATATTGAAAGTCCAAGCTTTGAGATTCCTGACATCTTATAACAATAAACTCATTTGCCTCTTAGTTTGTGTCTCTGCAGTTTGTGTCTCTGCAGTTTGTGTCTCTGCAGTTTGAGTCAAGTCGATTCATAACATTAACAAACCTAAAATAAGACTTTTCAGGAGGAAGAGGATGCTGCAAAGATTTGTCACAAAAATAATCAAAACTGTTTTTAAAAAGGTCTTTTTTTCAATGACTAAGTCTGTGAGTGAGTGTAAGTGAGTGTGGGAGTCCGGCCTTGATGCATATCATCGTGACACTGCACAACATACGCACTCCGTCTCTTCCCAGTATGAAGCATGTCTCCTACAGTCTGAGTGATATCTTATCCATGTGAACCCTCCTTTCACTATTTTTCAGCAAATGAGGGCAGGAGCATTTCTTTGGCAATGAAGCTACGGAGATAAGATCTTTGTGTGCTGCTCCAGGCTCAACATCGAATGAATTTGATATCAGGGAGCTTGAAACTAAAACATCCTCACAGACTGTCTCTGTTATTTTCTGCAGAGGGGCATTGGAAGGTGTCTGCAAAGGACATGAAGCCTCACTGTTGGACTAGTTTCGGGATGTGTGGATTCATTTCAAAAGATTTAATTTCTTTATTTTATTTTCAATATATATGTTTGTTCTGCTGCGGTTAGGTAGCATACAGTTTCTGTGCAGGCTACAACAACAATGAGGAAGTATTGTACAACATCGGACTAACCCAGAGTCCATCATGGCCTCAGTTCCTCGATGTAGTTCAGTTACTATCAACACAGAGCCGTCACTAGACAACAGCCCACCACGTCATAGCACATCCTCTCAGTGTTAGAAGGAAATATGTATCACTCGGTTATTTTGCATGTGGCCAAACCCATCTGATAATCTCGGGTGATTCATTACATATGCAAAAAAAATGTTCTGCAAGTGAAATGGGACACATGCAACATATAATGTAACATAAAGCACGTCCAGATCCACAAAAACAAAAACTATATTTACCTGCAAACATGAGCTCAGAGACATCTGGCTTGACATGCAGACACGTGAAGAGAGGAAGCGGACTTTGTGCCTGGTTTATTTTCTCCTGGATATCACTTAGCTTGATGTCCATCCTCTGGCGGTGGAGAGAACAGTCTTTGAATCATTGCACACTTTTATTTTTGCACAAAATACAGATGTTGTGTGGAGAAAAGGTGCAACGCGTCTAAAGAAAAGAGAAGATATGAAAAAGGAACTGGGGGAAAGACGAGTGTTGCTCTAGTGTTGAGCAATAAGAAGATGGACGAATAAGGAAATCCTTTAAAATTAAAACAAACATCAGCTGTCTGGCGACTTACCGCAGGTACAAGCGTCTCTCCTATGAGCATACCAAAGATATCGGTGAAGGTAACAGGCTGCCCTAAGGCCTTTTTGCTCCACAGGGCCTGGATGTAGTTGGTGATGTGTTGGGGCATCAGCAGCCTCAGGGGGTTACCGCTAACTCTATTCATCAGCTCCTTGTTGATGTCCATCGGGCCTTTATTTGGAAAGTCGGGGTGGGAATAAAGAGTGGACATGTACCTACAGGGATAAAGAGGGAGGGGCAAAGTTAGATGTTACACAAATCTAAAAATGCAAGGTTGTTAAATCAGTTAACACATGCTTAAAATTCAGGTTCATGCAGGAAACGATGCTCTCATTAGGAAGTTATATCCACTAAGTCATGCCACAAATATGAAGATGGAGAATAAAATATGCCTCAGGTAATAGCTTGATGACGCTTGGAGCCAGGAAGGATTGGCAGTGCGGAGGCAACAATGAAGAAAGGACAAAAAGAAAGGAGTCAGACAAAGGCAGCGTGTGAAGTGAGAGAGGAATATGGGAGAAATACAAACTGACCATGTGGACCCGGAGAGGCCGGCGACGTACGTGGTACAGTCCAGAACCCCGGACTCAAACAGGGCCTTCATGACACCCGAGAAGCCGACCATGGCACGGAAACCGCCTCCGGAACCTGCGATAGCTATTACGGGAACCTGTGACACACACACACACACACACACACACACACACACACACACACATACAAAGAGAGTCATAATGCGAGAAGATGGAGATAATTTTGAGAACATAATTACACATTCACATTAAGGGGCTTTTCACTTCATAACTCTCTTGGTGCAACATGGCTTCCTGCCTCTCCTCCGTGTTTATCTCATCCTCAGTTGACAATATTCTGATAGAGATATTCAAACCGTGTCATAAAGGACATGAAGTGAAAGAATGTTGAAGTCTAGCAGAGGCCAGTTCCTGCTTATCTCATTGCTCTGCAGTTTCCTGCATAAACTGAAGTTTGCTGGCTCTGAAGATGCAAAGCCAAAAACAGACCAGAAAGAAAATGAAACTTAGATTGAGAGAACTTTAAGCTTTGCGCCAAGCAGGTTATGTTTTTACCCCATTACTATTGCGTTATGTCAGCAGGATTACCCATAAACTGCAGAGGAGATTTCCACGACACTTGGCGGGACGATGGGAAATAGGACAAAAAAATAACCCATACACTTTTATTGTTGCTCCGGACAAAAGGATGGATCCAGGAATTTAACATTGCAAGGCAGCAGCCAGAGCTCAGTCAGCCAAATTAAGTAGTTTAATTCTCGTCACTCCCCATGAGGGAACATCAAATGCTGAACAGGAGGGAGTGCCGTTTGACAATGTTACAGGTTAATTAAGTGGCATTAATAAATAGCAGTAGCAGCATGTGACAGCATAGCTTCTGGATGAGAAATAAGTTGACAGGTTTGCAGCAGACGAGCGTGCACGGCACTCACAGCAAAAGTTTACTGTCATATCTGCACAATATAATATAATAATAATAATGTTATGTTCCAGCTTTATTTAGCTGGTTTGTTCCCACCTCCTTTGGAGAGCTGGGGAGGAAACAAGGCTTCTCCATGTCCAGCAGCTTCTTGATGCCCAGCATCACTCTCTCTCTGCGGGTCTGTCTGAACTGTTTCTCTTTGTCACACAGGGCCAAGCTGAACCGCAGGTCCAGTTTAGTGCTGCAGATATAAATGACAGAAGAAAGGTTTGATTTAAAAAATCTAATAGTAGGAAGGTAGACATGTCTTGTATTTTACATTTTCTGCTGGGAGACAGACAGAGGATATGATTTCAGACTGACTGGTCTGGTGAGAAACACACATGACCTTTTGCTACTTAGTCTCAGAATTATTCACCTTTCAAACACGTGTGGCATTTCCTAACCCCCCCCATTGACACTTCTGCAGTCATACCCTGGGAATTATGATGCATTTGACCCCAGCGTTGGCACTGAGTGAATTCCCATATGTTTTCTAGAATTCCTGTGTATTCTTTAACCTGTGATGAATTTGTGCACAGACCATACGTTGGATATAATGGGTAAATTGGTAAATAATAAAAAGTAAAGAAATTCTTAAATTAAAAAAATAAAGATTCAGAAGGGATTACATACCAGATCTCCAGCGACATCTCCAAGTATACTTTGGTTGCCTGTCAGAACAATTAAATATGTGATTATCATTGTCACTTTCAGCTGCTGTTATTGTTGTCAACAGCCATACAAATCATTAAAATACAAATAGAAAGGTAATTATTCACTTTGTATGTTGTTAGATTCTGATTTCATTATTGTGTCACAATTGACCTCCATTAGGTCTATAATTATTATGTTGGCCTCCATACACAGTATATCTTCATACTATATATACTAAACAATTAACATACGAAATATTATATCAAATCTAATAATAATAATAATCTGTGCACATTTCCAGAATATATGAGGGATTACATGTCTTACTTTGCCAATGAGGAAAGCCTCTGTCTTTGTTTGGCCCACTCTGAGCTTGGTGATGTCGAAGGACGCCGTCCCAAGTGTCTCATCCATCACATAGTTGGCGTCCATTAATGTTAACTGATTGGAATAAACAACAGAATTTCAACTCTAAATACACGCTGAGAGCTGAACATTAGTTATTCTAGCCGGTGTGCAAGTTCCCCTGAACAACTTCTTATCAATTTAGATTTGGGGAGAAGTTTAAAAAGTTTAATGTAAACAAAATTCTTAAAAATTGTATTATATATATATAAATTGATTATACACTGATCACAACACCCAAGTTACTAGACAATGAAATGCAGGTTTTACCTCCAGGACGTTCTGCAGGTTGGGGTCTAATATGAAGTGAAAGGTCTCGTCCCATTTTGGGTTGATGTCGTTGTCTATGTGCTTGGTTCTCTTTCTGCTCTCTGGGGCTGTCGGGATGTACAGCTCCACATATGGATCTGGGGTGTCCACTGCACACACACACACACACACACACACACACACACACACACACACACACACAGTCTTACTTTAGTAAGTATCCCTCAGTATAAGTACGTTGGAATGGTTTGTACCTGAAAGTTGTAAAATAAAAGCTAAAATAATTTCGGTCAAATTAACATAAACACATGCATGTAAGTACTTTGTGCATGCCCCAGGTTCTGAATAAATTGCAGCACTAGATGATAGAACTACACAAATAGAGGCAAAAAAAAGACGTAGTAAGACTCACACAGGTCACCCAGCGCTCCCTTGGTGACACTCTCAGCTCGAACAACTGTCACTGTGAATTTGTGAGAAAACTGCTGTTCCACCTGCAATAAAACAGTCGTTCAGCTCAGTGTTACTCATTATGGCAACTGTGAAATATGTTAATTACTTGAATCAATTTATATACACTTTGAAATTATAGTAGAATTGACTTCAAAGTAAATTCTTCAAAGTGTCCACTGATCGGTTTGTGTTAATGTCTTCCTCATGTACGCGAAGTTGAAATAACAGCCTCTTGAAAGGTCACAAGTTTTCCTTTTGTCCTTCGTTCATCACTGAACACAAAAGTTGGATTAAGAGCAGAGGCTGTTTTACATTTTTGCTTTCTTGTTTTTTTGTGTCACCCTTATGACCAGTCTTTCTTAAGAACTCCTAATCTGTGTGACTGTTCAGTTGCCGATGCAGTTTTAAGGTGTGAACATTCTCGGCGGAAACAAGTAGTGAGACGAGTGTTTAAAATAGAAACGGTTATGAGACTTCTGACAGATGAACTGAGCTCTGCAGAGCTGTCAATGCAGAGATCTTATATATTTTATCTCATCTTCTCTGCTTAACCCTCATCTGACCTCGTCACCTGCTGCAGTGATAACAAACATGACATTGCTGATAAAATGTTTGGTGCAAAATCTGTCAAGACTGTTCTTACATCAAAGCAATAAGATTGAAAACCACTGAAATCTCTATGATTTAGTTTAAACTTGGCTCAGTTTAACAGTCCACCTACATGAAATGATTTATATGTCAATACTCACAATTATATTGGAAGCCATTGTGTGTTGTCAGGTGGGTAATTCTCAGAAAAGCCTTTGTCAAAATGTGAGATTTAACTCAGAAGGACATCCCAGTCGTGAACTCCAGCGTCAAGAGCCTGGAAGAGGAAACAAAGAAGTTGATTATCGATGCAAATGTAGAGGATTATAGCTTTAACAGATATTTACATGGAAAGTAATCCACTTTTGACCGGAGGTGCCTCAACATCAACAACCAGGCATATTACTGAAACTGCTTAAAGAGGGATATCTTCCCTAAAGAAAGTCATAGCTACTTCATCAGTGGAGCCTTTCACATGTTGAGAGGGGCAGGGGGAAGTGTGCTGAGCCACAAACCCATGATAATGTTCACATGTATTTGAGTGTAGGACAAACTTGACCATTCCCCACCTCCCTCCGTCCACCTCCGGCGAAAACCTAAACTCTTCTCCGTTACTGTCAACAGTACAGCGGTGGAGAGGGTTGACACCTTCCAGTACCTGGGTGTTGACACCTAACATGGAAGCCACAAATCCTCACAGACTTCTACCGAGGCACCACAGTGAGCCTCCTGACAGGCTGCTTCACCACCCGGTGCTGCAACTTCACCAGCACATACTGCAAGGGGCTGCAGAGGGTACACAGCACATCACCAGGTGCAGCCTGCAGGAGGTGTAAACCCAGCGAGGCCTCACGAAGTCCCCCTAGGTCATAAAGGACGAGACGCATTCTGATCTCGCTCCTGCCCACAGGTCAGAGATACAGGACTCTTCCGACTCACACCATCATCAGGCCATTAAACCAAATGAATAGCACAACCCCCCTGTGCAATTTAACACACCATACGCAACACACATACAGTAAATGTGTACCTGGGTGTGTATTTAAGGAAGAGGTGGCGAGGTGATTATTTTTAACTGAGCACACATATTCTCCGAAAGAAATTTGCATGTGGCATGAAAGAGGGTGAGAGTGTGAATGTACTGTGTGTGTGGGTGTGTGTGGGTGTGTGTTTGTGTGTGTGGTAGCATATCAAGGTCAGTGAGTCTTTTCTCAGTTGTTCACCAAAGCGTGTCATTAATGGGGCGACTGAGAGCACGTACAGCGTCTGTGTGTTCACAGCACTGGTCACGTACTTTGCAGCAGTGGTCCAACTTTTCAAGCTGCCAGCTCACTCAGCCCTTGTTCTGCGGTGCACAATGAGATGAGTGCATGCAGGCTGCCGAGTCCTGAGCCAGCATGACCCAGGGACATTAACACAGCAACTGCATTTTCATAGGAGGACACAAAGGTGTGCAACAGAGACACGCAACAAGCAGCCATTATTTTAGTGTGCCTGCAGTGCAGAAATTCTGCACTTGCACTGGAGACCGAAGGTAAAGTCGAACAAAATCCCACACAAACACTCCTATGAATCATTGTGCATTTAGCTAAAGAAACATTACAGAGGAAAAGCATTGAAGTGGATCATGCTTCTTATACAGAACGTGTTATTACTCCACTAACAGGTTTTGCTTGATTCTTATAGGCTGGGCAGAATAAGGTCAGATCTGACAAGGCCTGGTGGTATGAGCTTGCAACATACAGTGATAGATAATATCACTACTTCTGATAATGCAAGGCAAGAGAGGTGATGGTGGTAGTAGATATGAATTTGGCAATGATATAAATGTAAAATATGACTTTAAATACATCAATACAGACAGTAAAGGACCTATTTAAGAATATAAATACCCTCATTGTTTGTATTCTTGTTTTACTTAGGCTAGGCCTGATCTGCCCTTGAGAGTACTTCCAGTGTTATTAATCTACAAGTGTTAGTAAAAGCGTGTTTTCTGTTTCCTTCTCCTCTGGCGGAAAGTGAACTGCCAAAGAAGACGCGAGTTGAAGCACCACCGTAAAGGGACCGACCTCCTTCCTGTTCCAAATTAGCAAAATCTAGATTATACAGACAACGAAAGTGGGAACGTACCTCAAGTGTAGCGCGCTATCAACTCACAAATCCTGACATTTGGGTCATTCTGACTGAGAGTATCTTTCCACAACTGAGTGAGGAGATGGAGGAGGCGCCTCTTCGCTGCAGCGTTGTACGCACACCCGGCAGTCAGTCAGGAGGGTCTCCGCTGGAGAATCAAAACACCACGAACCGAAAAACATGAGCAGTTTACACGCTGACACAAAAAGTCATGACAAACAGGAAAGAGTTACAAAATCTCCGGGGGGGCGGTCAGAGTTTGAGTCAGCGGGAAAAGCTGCATCTGACGACGGCTTTCCAACTCTCCCGGTGCGCACCGGAGCGCAACTGCGTCCACACGAGGGCGCGGGTACAGTCAGACAAATGTGGATAAAGTTGTGACACAAAGATGACGGTAAAGTTATTTCAAGTAAAACTTTCCCCGTTGGGTTAATCTGTTGGTAACATCCGGCCAAAGTTTTCAGCCAGACATCGAACAGAATAACTTCTGGTTTAAATAGATGGATTTTACGCTTTTATACTTTTTTAAGTGTATTTTTTTCCCCCATCCAACATTGTCATCACACGTTCTGAAGAAGACCTGCTCACATTTCAAGTATCTAATAATTCATTTACACAATAAAAAGAGAGAAAGAGGCCAACACAGATCTTATATGACTCCATACAGGCTCTACTAGTTTTCATGAAACCAGTATAATAAAGATTTCATCATATTCAGGGTATTACCTCATTTCTTGAGGAAATATATTAGACATGCATTTCCCTTAAATAAATGAAGTCTAACGCATTAAATAACACAATAATAATACTAATATTAATTATAATAATAATGATAATAATAATCATTTGTATGTCACGACAATGCAGTATATCATAAATGACCACATGAATAAATCAAAGTAAAACCAAGCGTTATTCTTTAGGCTTTTATGAAATATGTGTGTATATATAATATATAAATAAATGTTCATACTTTCTATAATACGTGTATAAGTCCATAGTAGTTCATAATAACATAAGAATTATAAAATGGTTTACTATAAAGTCACATACTTTACACATATAGATATAGTTTCCTGTTTGCATGGAAAACAAATCGTTACATTTTAAAGTTGGAACTTCTCAGACTTGTTAGAAATCATTTGAATATTTTTTACTGCGATTACACCAACGAACAGAAGGAGGAAATGGGAGCCAGGAAAAAAAAGAAAAGCACATATCATCACCTACAAATCCATATGGTTTAGTGGACAGAGCTGTGGTGGTTGTGAAAGGAGATATCCCTGACGTCAGGTGCTGGTGATCACTCCTGTATCACGAATCCATCTGGCTCATCACTCGTCACCGTGTGACGTCACTCAGCACAGGAGTATAAAATGGTTCCGTCGAGCAGGTTCTGCACATTCAAACCCTCAACTTTCAACAGAGGAGGAGGAGAGAGGAGAGGAGACAAGGACACAAGAAAAAAAGACGAAAAGAAGACGAAGAACAGACCAAGTGTTTGGAGTATGAACACATTCCTGGTTTTCCTGTTGGCGCTGGGCTTTCTCGTGTGTGAAGGAGGTAAAGAAATTATGTTTTAAACTAGAGCCGGGAAACTCAAGACAACTGTCTAAAGTTTCTCTTGAAGTAGTTTGGGGATACATTTTATTATTTTGTATCTTAACTCACACATATTATAGCTTCAAAATCTAAAAAAAAAACTTGGTCCAGGTGTGTTTTTATTTAATCTTTATGGTCTTACAAATATTGTAGGTAGTTTCTTTTTTTTTTATTTTAAAATTTTTTCTCATATGAGAAGAAGAGAATTCTAATAATCTTAAAACAATTGTCCACATTGTCTTTCCCAGGTAACCCATGTTGCTCAGAGCCATGCCAGAACAAGGGCGTTTGCATGGCACTCGGAGCAGATGATTATGAGTGTGACTGCACACGGACAGGGTTTCATGGACAAAACTGCACTACACGTGAGTAAAGGAGGAGAACAACATATCAGGTGAATCCTGGAATCAGGTTTGGTCTGTTTTACTCAATGTTTCTTGTTTGTTTTACAGCCGAGTTGCTCACACAGATCAAAATGACCCTGAAGCCTTCGCCCAACACCGTCCACTACCTTCTCACCCACTTCAAGGGCTTCTGGAACATCATCAACAGCATCTCATTTCTCCGGGATGCCATCATGAGATATGTGCTGACATGTAAGTCTCGCTCTCGCCCGAGGCAGAAATTAGATGGATTGTAAATGTCTTCTTGCCACTTTAAACAATTTGTAAAGCAAGTTGTTGAGAGGCAGGTGTAGTTTTAATATCGAATGGCTATATAAATAAATGTCTTTCTTCCCCTTCCTCTTCAGCCCGATCCCACATGATTGATAGTCCTCCAATCTACAATGCGGATTATGGCTACAAAAGCTGGGAGGCCTATTCCAACCTCTCCTACTACATGCGCACCCTCCCCCCTGTCCCCGAGGATTGCCCAACACCAATGGGAGTAGTAGGTGAGAACACTCCCTCTGTTTCTGGAGAACCAGTTTTCACAGATTCTTGAATACCGAGCGGCTCGGTCCCATTACATCATCGGAAGTGTGAAAATATTCCTTGTGACTGACAAGGGTTGAAATAAGCTGAGTGAACACAGCTCAACCTGAAGACATCAAAACTAACTTTTACACATTCCACATAAAATAGCTGACCTTATTCTGTATTGTAGTGTTTGTATCCTAACTGTGATGTTCTTAACTGTTTCTCCAGGTAAAAAAGAGCTTCCTGATGCTAAAGTTTTGGCGGAGAAGCTCCTGATGAGGAGACAGTTCATCCCAGACCCACAGGGCACCAGCCTGATGTTTGCATTCTTTGCCCAGCATTTCACCCATCAGTTCTTCAAATCCGACATGAAGAAAGGACCTGCTTTTACCCAGGCTCAAGGTCACGGGGTAAGAAAAGCAGATTTCAGACTATAGGTCAGGTTTTCTGAATGATTCATTAAAAGGTAACATGTATTAATGGTGTCGTTGCTTTCAGGTGGACCTCAGCCACATTTATGGAGGCAACCTGGAGAGGCAACACAAGCTCAGGCTCTTCAAGGACGGCAAGCTTAAATATCAGGTATGAGAAGAGACAGATGAGACAGACGCCTGCTTCCAACCACACAAGTGTCCTAACAGTTGCTTCCTCTATTTCGTAACCCTGCAGATCATGAACGGAGAGGTATACCCCCCGACAGTAAAGGAAGTGGGCGTTGATATGCACTACCCTCCTCACGTCCCTGACTCTCACCGCTTTGCTGTTGGCCATGAGGCGTTCGGCCTGGTCCCGGGTCTGATGATGTACGCCACCATTTGGATGCGGGAGCACAACCGCGTGTGCGACGTGTTGAAGGAGGTGCACCCCGACTGGGATGACGAAAGACTCTTCCAGACCACGCGGCTCATCCTGATTGGTGAGTTTAAGAGTGGTTAACTGCTTTACTGTAACTGGGAAAATAAATTCAAAACAGTAATAAGATGATAGGAGTTAGGGGGAGTTTCAAAAAGAGGAAGTTTTTATTTGGTTATCACCTAAAAAAATACCCTGTTGCACACAATGAAGCATTTCAGGAACAAGGTTTGGTGAAAGATATAAGAATTTATTTTCAATATTAGAAAGAGGAAATTATATATTTTTTTTATTTCAAAACATCACTGCAGGTTCAATAGCTTCTACAGACAAAGAATAAGTCAAAGATCCTTCAAGAGATTGTTTAAGACTTAAAAATTACTCAAAAATGTTATTGTCTCTGCACAGACATCATGCTTAACAGTGAAGCAACACTGAGCAAAACACATTTATGAAATCAAGAGGGACAATGAAAACCTATAGCATCTGCATCACATAAAATATATTAAAATCATTTCTCTTTTAGGTGAAACCATTAAGATTGTGATCGAGGACTACGTGCAGCATCTGAGCGGCTACCACTTCAAGCTCAAGTTCGACCCAGAGCTGCTCTTCAACCAGCGTTTCCAGTACCAGAACCGTATTGCCTCAGAGTTCAACACACTCTACCACTGGCACCCGCTGATGCCCGACTCGTTCCACATCGACGAAACAGATTACAGCTACAAACAGTTTGTCTTCAACACCTCTGTGGTGACCGAGCACGGCATCAGCAACCTGGTGGAGTCATTTACCAAGCAGATCGCAGGACGGGTAAGAAATGCTCTGAGTGTCATTTGAGACTGTGACATTGCTGTTGTTGCTTCAAGTTTGCACAGCTAACTTTTCATGCTTTTTTTTTTTTTTTGGTCCAGGTCGCCGGTGGCCGTAACGTCCCTCCAGCTATCATGCACGTGGCCATTAAGTCCATAGAGAACAGCAGACAAATGCGTTACCAGTCTCTGAATGCCTACAGGAAACGATTCAACATGAAGCCCTACAGCTCTTTTGAGGACATGACAGGTGAGACACAGTTTAGATCTCCCACAAAACCTGTAGAGCTATTATAGGTGGAAAGGAAGATTAGTGAGGAGGTTATTATCGAAAGGAAATGATGCATCAAGCCATATTATTGCTGTAGTATTAATATTATGATTGTCTTTTACTGGTTGCAGGGATGAAATACAACATTTAAAAATGCAGATCAAGAGATCAAACCTCATGTCATAGAAAACTTACTTATAATGAAGGACATTGCTTGGACCCTGTCTAAGTCCCCACCGGTTTTGGAGGTTAGGAATTTATTTACGTGAGTTTTAAGCCCCAGATGTTCATTTAATCTTGAGACAGTGTAAGCAGACCGTCATCACAGAGCGTGAGACGTAAACACATAAGAGAGGCCTCCTCCTCCTGCTGCTGCTGTCACTAATGTTGATTAAAACTGAATGTGATATATGAGTAAAAAAAGTAACGTTGGGAGAGAGAAGGAAAAAGAAGCAAAAGTAAGAAGTGGTAGTTTCTATTTCACACGCTCGATTTGAATGAGTCAAACCGAAAGTGATGATAGTTAGAGAACAGGTAGCTGCGATCTTTGCAGCTGCTGCACCCGTGAGACTGACTGAGTTGCTAACTCAAACTGTTTTCCCATCTGCGTTGCTCAGGAGAAACGGAAATGGCCGCAGTGCTGGAGGAGATGTACGGACACGTCGATGCTGTGGAGCTCTACCCCGGCCTGCTCTTGGAGAAGCCCAGGCCTAACTCCATCTTCGGTGAGACCATGGTGGAGATGGGGGCCCCTTACTCCCTCAAGGGCTTAATGGGAAACCCCATCTGCTCGCCGGAGTATTGGAAGCCCAGCACCTTCGGCGGAAGCGTGGGATTCGACATCGTCAACACTGCCTCACTGCAGAGGCTCGTGTGCAATAACGTGCAGGGCCCCTGTCCCGTGGCGTCCTTCCATGTGACAGACATTAAAGAGACGGGGTCCATGATCATCAACTCAAGCACGGCCCAGTCACGCAGCAGTGACATCAACCCTACAGTCATTCTGGAAGAAAGGACTACTGAGCTCTAATATCTTATTTCATTAGGTTATTTTATCTATCCATGAGTGTATGTATTTATTTATTTATTTATTCTTATTTTTATATTTATTGTTAACTCTATTTATAGTATAACATGAAATAGTGCGAAACTGATTTTTTTATGTGAAAGCCTGTGGCTGTTAATTTATTGAGCGATTTGTCGTATTATAAGTGTATTACTGCAAAAGTTAATTTAATGGCTTCAGTCAGTACAACTTGATACTTGAAGATTAGTTTACAGTTTCAAGCAGAGGACATGACACTGCTCTCCACAGACAAACTGCTGCTCTCTCACTTATGTCCATGCAGTTGTATGGTTGTCCAGTCACCACGGTGAGCTGCTCAACCCACAGCAATACATTAACGAACAGTAGTGGAATCCTTTATCAGTATTGTTTTACAGATTTCTTTTTTCAGGCTGTAGATTAATTCTGTCATTTGAAATGACACTGACTGCGTCTAAGCTGCACTGTTGTTAAATATTTGTATTGTTATTCTATGAAAGTGTTTGATTTGATTATATGTGACAGTTTGTTGCCAATTCTGTTAAAAATACCTTGTTGACCTGCAAGTTTGAAACTAATAAATACTACTAGAAAATTATTACTTTGCTGACAGTTTTTTGTCATTTTCATATTATGACTCAAATAATGCTCTTTTATACACATATAAATCTTATCTTATGAAGGATTTCTTCATGGATATCTGCAATTTAATCATTTTAAAATGTCTGTATGGAAACCGAAGATGCCACCAGAATAATTGTATGTTTTAAAGGATTTCAGTGTGTGCATACACAAAGTAAAAGAAAGGAGATCATCATAATCACTTTATTACAAGGTTTATTTATTTATTTAAGTTGTTTTTATTCATTCAATATTTTACAATTTCATATTTTTAAAATTATTACTAATGTATTACAATGAACTACTGAAATTGCAATGGCTGGGAAAAATAAAAATGTTAAAAATCTCTCTTGTGGTAGAAGGATTTATAATATTTTAATACATCAGAAAACTAGAAAGTGATATCTCAGTCAAATGATTAGCCTCCTGCAGATAACCATGAGATGTGGTTAAAAGCTCAGGAAAACAACAGTGAGTGGACCATGAGTTAAGATTATTTTGTCCAATAGTTTACCCAGCGTCAAGAATAAAGATTCATGCTCAATCTTTATAGATGCAGTTATGCGATTTAACATTTTAAGGGATTTGGAGGGCCCTGGGTCAAAAGGGACCCGAGGGGCCCTCCATAGAACCAAACTAGCCTATTATTATATTATGAGACTTATTGCTTATTGTGCATGCACATAAATAATAGTAAAGTAGTACAGATTGAGTGCAAACCTCCGCCGTCATCCCAGGTACATCATACACACACTTTCCAGTCTTCAATCAAACATCTAAAATTAAAAATCTTTTGGCAGAAAGTTAGTGGCATGGGGCCTCTTTTCAGACCTTTGTAGCTTCATGTTCACAGCCAGTCATAGAATCTAAGAGAGTTCTCACGAAATTGACGTTGCTATGGACAAATGTAATCAGGCATTCTCAGGCAATTGCCTGCTTTGCCTACCATGTTGTGACACACCTGCTCTATCTATAAATATCTTTTTATCTATAGGTCTGAATGGTGCAAGTCAACAACAAATGATTTTGCACAGAAACGAACAGATTAATCACAAGATTAATGCGATTAACATAATAAATTCCGAGATAGCTTCAACTCCTACTCAACCTTGCAAAAAGGGCTTGAAGGGTTGTTGTTTTATCACAGCCCAAATTCCCTCAGCACACACACACACATACTCACACAATAGACCACTTTGTGCAGCTTTCGCTTTTCAGAACATCAGATAAAAACGTGTGGACACTTGTCAGGCTTCAAGCAGATCTGCATGCTGCATGGCATAGCTCCTGCTTCACAGATAAGTGGTGGAGAAGAGGAACAGATTTCTCCATATCTCACTCCCTCTTTGTATTGAAGTAACATGCGGTAATTAAAGGAAAGAATTTATCAGTCCAAATGCCTGAGGAAGAATAAGTTTCCTTGCGTAATACTACAGTATATTCAAAGCAACAGTTGGGAAAAGAATGTACTGTTTCTGTAGGGATTTTGATGTACTTTGTGATGGTTTACTAAAATAACATGCTATATGAATTAAAAATGGGGAAATGACTGCATGCAGGAGGTGGCATTATGCACGATTCATAACCTTTCCATTAGTTGATACATGCCTTGCCGGGAAGAGATGCATCTGAATTCCGGATAAAATTACTCTTACTGTATATGAGGTGTGAAGATTAGCCCCCAATCCAAGAGTGTCCGGGAATCCATGCCTCAGCAGTATAGGCAGGCTGTGCAAACGGGGAACCCATTCCAAAACAAACATGGGGGAAGGAATATTGACATGACTGCCGGCACAAAGTGGTAAGTCAGACCAGGAAGGCATCATCCCATCTAAACACAGACAATGAGAAGCTCCATTTTCCCATCCATGGTCTCACCGGATCATTAGAACACACACACAAGGACCTGACATTAATTAAGTCATGTTCATCTGTCTCAACAGAACCTGATGGACAGTTCCTCCTCCATCTCATATTCTTTGACCTACGCTTCAAAGACCAGCCATGGGATTCCCCTTCAGGGGACTTGCATGAAAATGACCTAATTGTGTAAGCATATTATTTGTTTCCCTCACTCTCATTTGCCCGAAGGGGGGGGATTAGTGCCACTGTGCATCAATGTGTGGCATGCTCAGGTCCCGATCTATGAGATTGAGCAGGGTGAACACATCTTGCTTTGTGTGGGTGTAATGAGCATGAGCAGGCCGCGAGCCCTGAAAAGATCTGGAGACTCCTGTGTGTGTTTTCCCTCTGACCGCTTCTGGACCTTACTGGAACCAGACCTGGCAGGCAGGCCGTGATCCAAAACCAGAATTACGTGACGCCCTGCAGATGGCAGGACCCGGGGTCAAGCGGGAGCTAGCGCCAGCCGCCTCCGCACGTGAACTGGCACTGACCCACAGGAAGCCACTTGTTGCTTACATGCGTAGGTTTAAATGACACAATCAACAATGTGGATTATCAGAGACTGCAGATTTTCTCAGATGCTTTAGCAGTTTGAGAACATCACGATTCTGGGAACTATGTGTTGAAGTGGATACAATAATAACAGTGTGAGGGGAAATGAGCTTTTTCAGCTGGCCGTCCGCTGTTGTCAGTGAAAAACACACCTGTTGACTAGATAGCAGAAAGACACAGTCAGTGACAACCTATTGAACATTAATCAGAGACAAGTATGTCCTTCATGGGTTGGTGAAAATGAAAAACAGAGCTAAAAGCGGAGTGAAAACTGGACTTAAGTTTCCCAGGTAGCCAAAAGCATGACCCTGAAATGATGCATCAGGAAGGTGGGAAATTATGCTTGGATAGAGAGAGGGAAGTAGATAAAGAGATAACGAGATGGAGGGAAAAGAAAGAACTAACATCCTGATACAGTCAGGACTTCACATGTTGGGGAGAATATGGTTCAAACCCTGGAAGGGACAACTGGTATTTTCATTATGTTGTCAGTTAAACGGCTTTAAGACATCAGAGGTTAAATCTTCATAATACTTGCTGTACTGTCCCGAAAAACCTGATCAGCTAATCCTGAGACACTGTTGTGATAATGCCAAATGTTTTGCTGCTGTTCGGGAAACTAAGGTAAAGTCTCATTTGATATTTGTCATCGTCGATGAGGTAATTCTTTCAAAACTAAGTCTTGATACACTCACAGTTTGTATAATGTTTACGTAATTGTGTCTGTAAGGGACAGCCTGGGGCAAAGGAGATGCCAGTCAGGTGAGATTCTTGTTAAAACCGACACTGACACAAGCAAGTTTGCTCTTCGGTTACTGATTTGACGGGGTTTTCTGCAGCAAAATGCTTAACCTGTGTTCCTGGTTGATATGTTTCCTGTAATGGGCAAGGAGTTAATCCAGACAGTCATAAATAAACAGTTTATGTGTAAGTGAGAGGATTCTGCCACTTGAAGGTAGGAAGGGAAGAGCAAGAGATGAGAAAAATGATTGTCCATCTTTATCTTTTCATGTGCTCAGACCCATTTGCTTTTCATTGTGAAAAAGACATACAGGGCAACATCAGGTGAAAATATCTTATACTTAATCACTTGTCATCGAAATTTACTCAGCTATTTAAAACATGTCTTTGGTTAATCATTACTACCACTGTGGTTTCCTTTTTTTCTTAAACTTCTCATTCATTAACATTGAATAAAGAACTTCGACCTTTCTCCACATATCATGCTGAGAAGGAAGGCAAATGGATTAAACAATGAAAGATAGAAAGAAGGACTGAAGAAAACAAATACTGAAGAACAAGTAATTTACGATGAAGAAGGAGTGAAACGTTTTACTGATTGACTCGAGCCAAGGTCAATCCCTCAATGTCTCAGTAACTGTCAGCGAGGAGGAATACTTGGCATTTGGCTGTTTCCTTTTCAACCAAGCAGCAAGTTTCGCCTGACGTGTACAGAAACTACCTACAGTAGCGCTCACGCAGCCTTTTAAGGTCATACAGGGGGGTAGAAAACCTTCTGCAACAACCACATCATGTGACATGATGACAAAACAACAAAACAAAAACATAAAACAGCTGTTAACCTACCAGAGATCATGCAAATCACATCACATCGTCCACACATACTCATGGCCCCCACTTACTCATCTATCTGACGTACACACATCACTGTTATACATTATACATAACCAGACACAGAGGATGAATCAAATACCAGAGATGTAAGAGACGATCTCTGTTTATAAAACTTGTCTCTCAGACCTGAACTCAACCTGATAAGACTTGATCTCAGAAACCTGAAGCACTGGAGTTTCAAGTCGCTTTCTCAATGCCTGTAAATATTAGAGCTGTCACTGTGCTGCTTCCAAAAACAGTTTGTCAGTTTAATGACCTCCTCCCAGCACTGCACCTCTCCAACATTAGACTGAGGCACCTGTGTGAAACTGCTGGATACCAATCATCTGACATTAGCTTCTCCATTAGCCAGTATGGAGGCGAGGTGGTTCATTCTTGATTCATCTGTCCGATCCACTCACTTTTCAAAGTAGATGTACATCAGTTTCTTGACAATGTGCCAAGATAGCAACCACACCTCTCTCATCTCTCTCACGTACACACACACACACGGACTCACATACACACAGGTTTGTGCAGCTATCCTTATTAGAACTTTACATTGACTTCCATTCATTAGACAGCCGAATTAAAACCTTATCTCCAACCTTAACCTAACAATTAACATCTTACCCCTCTAACCTATGATTTCTCACAAGCAGATCTACACACACACACACACACACACACACGCACACACACTCATAGCAGACATGTGACACTACCCAACGGACACACAGATGAGAGGAAACAAGGAAGTCGATCGATACAATTGTTCCTGGACATGTTTTGAAATCTCCTTCACTTTAAAAAGAATGAAAATGAATTTATTTCATCGTGTAAAGTGCAACGTTCATTTCGCAGAAGAAATCCAAGCACTCCTCCATACAAGAGACTATTACCTGTGTGACACACAGACTAGTAATGCTGTTGCTCAGTGACTAAAGTTGACTTGTTAAGTCAGTTATTTGATCTGATGTCTCAAATGTTTTCCCAGGTTAGTAATAGGGTGTTTCAAGGGGACATACCTTGGAGAGTCTAACGTGGGAAACATTCTTCTGATAACCAACAATCATCTAATGAGTAAGGGTTTACTAATTGATAAAAATCTAATGAGCAACAGCATCAGCTCTATCTTTTACAGGGATGGAATAAAATCATAAAGGTGCAACTGGGGAAGCTTTAGCTTTTAAAATAGTAATGATTAACCTGGGTTAGTGTTAGTTGATGAAGAGGTTAAAAAAAGGCAAAGACATCTGCTGGAAGCTGTCTGAGAAATTATGTTGACAGAAGCAAGATAAACTATAAAAACAGTACAGTAACTTTTCCCCAACTCTATGTAGATTTTGTAAATGTATCACTGGTTGTTTCTGAACAAATATTCACAAACCTGTTTGATATTGTTCCGGGACATGTGATGGCTCAGTTATGATTTGTCACTGAGCAGGTGATTTATCACATAAATCAGGCCCTTGTCTGTCACAGAGACTTTACCCCTGACCTTCCCCATGAGAAGCTCCTGCAAATGTTTCCATGATGTGTAATATTTGTCCCGTGTTGTCACAACACAGGTGAAAGGTAATGTGGCGAACTCTCCACTCACTGCATGTCATCATTGTCAAAATATGTTTCCTTATGTTGCCCCAGGATTGCGGTGATGAAGGATGTGCCCATGTGGTCCAACAAATGTTTGGGTGTAGTTCACACTGCATGAGGGCTGGTTGACAGAAACCAAGCATGTAAGTATGTCTTTAGATTGTAGAAGCTAACGGCCCAACAATGTCTCACTGCATCATACACACAGAGGACAAAATAAAGGGAGGATAATTTGGGTAAAGTGCGAGTCAAAGTTTAATATGCAACCCAAATATAATATGGATTGATATATCCAAATTATATCTTACATATATTGGATTCTTAGCATTGTGCTTTTATTTTTGCTGAAAGGTTTTATAGAAAAGCAATACTTTAAATGTACAAACCCTTATGATGTTGCTGCTAGGATACACAATTCAGGTTTAAATGGTAAGACTGGACATTTTTTATATTTTTGTTTTCCGTCAACAAATCTAATAAAACCAATAAAAAAAACCCAATAAAACCAAAGACAAATAACTAAAACAAACTACACTACAACAATGGGTCTCTGTGGCTCATAGCAGTAGAATAGCATTACCTACACAGGCAATGCTTAGTATTGTATAAATATAAGTTGGATCAATAAATTGTTGCTTTGGGTCTTTTTATGATGTTATTTTATTTTTGAAAATATAAAAAATATAAAATATTGATTATCTGACCCATAGAAATTATATTAATATACGATCAAATAAATCCCACAAGGTATTTGTTTTCTTCAACAAATGAACGAAGAGCAGCTTTTATTAAAGGCAACGAGATGGCGGGGTTAGATAGTGGCCAGGGTTTGGAACCACAGTCCCATCTATGGTTAGGTTTAGGCAACAAACGCATATAGCCTGGGGTTAGAAAAAGATCCTGATTTTGTTTAAGTGTAAACATGTTGGGCCTTAAAGTCTTTTATATTCAACCACAATCTTTCCCAAACCATAACCAGGTGATGTGAGTGCCTAAACATAACCACATAACCAAGTTTCAAACAGGAAGATCAGATACTTGTGCTAAAAACAAATATGTTGCGTGTGAACATTTTTCTGATGTTTTCAGTATAAACATATTTATCACTTGCCAAATACATCAATTAACAACATATTACCATTTCAAATATAAGACAAAATATTCCAGTCACACTTATCTTCCCGTACAATTTCGGAGACTGGTGTTGGATATTTCTCATCAATCTTTTTCAACCACCGAAACTTATCTAAGGTTGTGTGGGAGTTTGAAAAATGTTATGTGTGTCTGCAGTTATTTCACAAGGAATTCCTTCCGTCTGAGTGAGATATCGCTTGAGAGATCAGAAAGGAAACCTCTTTGGCTGTTTACATATTTTCAGTGGATGAATCATCACAGGTGAGAGACTGGATCTGAGAAAGGGGGGTCAGCCAGCAGAGTAGGTAATGGGAGAAACGGAAGGGGAGTGGTAAAATCCAGTAAATCTGGAAAAATAATATCAGTATTTTATAATTTTTTAACAGTATAAACTAAGCTGAAAGCCACTTCCTGACAAAAACAGGAAAACTCAGGCAGATCAATGTGTTGTGCTTTCTTTTTGTTATAGATGTTAAAGTCATAAAAACTCAAAAGGTCTCTGTTAGATTCACTGACTCATGCAAAGAGTGTAGGACGGTGGTCCCTATGGTAACCTCTGTCATTTGTAATTACTGTAATTACTGTATTTCCAAAACAAGATATTTAATGATCCAATTAGTTATGAAGTCATAACAAAGCTCTATTTTGTGTTTGTTTGTTTGTTGTAAATTTAACTATTGTGGTCCTTGATTCAGTATATTTAGATTTTTTCAGTTTGTCTGTTTTGCTTCATATTGTATATCCAAGATGCTCATGTGTATATTTATATATTGTATCTTATCTTACCTCACTCTGTATAAGCTTAGTGTAGCTTATGTTGGCTTATCTTAGTTTGGCTTATTATAGTTTAGCTTATTTTATACCTTATCATAGTTTATTAGTTTTTCCCTCTATTTCAGTTTTGTTTCATATTGTATGCACAAGATGTTAATTTGTATGCTTATGGGTCTTATCCTATCTCATATAAGCTTAACTTATCTTATTTTGTCATTATTTCATGTTTTACTATACGGTATATTGTATGTGCAAGACGCTTATGTCTTTATTTATTTGTCTTTATCTGATGTTATCTTACCTTATCTTGAATTAGCTTAGCATACCTTAATGTAAGTAACCTCTATTTCTATTAGGGTTTCAAAATGTATAAACAAGATACTAATAAGTATATTTATGTGTCTTAGCTTAGCTTGACAGTCCGTTTAAAATGGAAAATGAAGAGTAGTTCCCAGTGTTTAAATCCAGATTTGTTGACCAATCCATCAATATAGCCTGTGTTATATCTTCTGTATCTGTAAGTTTCTTTATATGACTCATTTCATTATTCACCAAAAAATTCTATGGATAAGTTGAGAAAGAATAGTTAATCTGCTCATCATCACCGTCTCATAGGCCTCTTATGTTGCTCTGTGCGCCTGCAGCTCCCCCCAGTGGCAGGTCAGATAACGTATTGCTTATTGTAGTATATACATATATATATATATATATATATCTTTAAAATCACTAGGGGGGTCCTCATAGCGACAGTGGCTGGAGGGGATGGTGGTAGTCAGTGAAGCCTCTCTCCCTCCTTCGCCTCCACAGAAAACTTGCTGGACCAGTTCTGGTATTGCACAACACACACACACACACACACACACACACACACACACACACACACACACACACACACACACACACACACACACACACACACACACACAAGCATCCATAGTGATTCAGAGGTCCTTGTGGCGTTTGTGACCACAGATTTTCTTTTAAGTAATGAAATTCACATCTTCCAGTATATTCCAAATTTCTCTTATTTGTCAATGTCATGGATGATGGTGATGATGAATCTGAAGATGATGGCAAAGGAAAGTTACTGATCCTTAGAACTACACTGCGGTTCTCCAGCCTATAAAAAACATGGTTTTGATTTACATTTAATGACATTGCCTCTGTTCGTGTGAGGTCTCTTGTACGTGCCTGTCAGTACTCAGAGCTCAGCTAAGAGCGCTAACTTCATCCAAGAGCCTTTGTCCTTGTAGCTCATCCAGTATAGTGTTTCCAATGCTACATTAGGCCTGTTAATTAGTTGTCTACTAAAAAGGGTACATTATAAAACATCATTCATTGCTGGTTGGTTTATTTATTTTTTGGGTTTTAGACAATGAAGCTACCAAGTATTGCCTGTCCACTCCCACAGCCAATTGAACAGATTAAAAAGAAAAATTCCTGGATCAGCCAGTTGATGTAATGAGACTGATTCAGTTGATGCAGGGCCACTGCAAGAGAAGTATTGTTCTCCATCTGAGTCACAGAAGTAGAAATGTCTTGGCATAAAGCAAGGCTGGACTTTCAGACAGCCTCTCATAACAGCCTACAGCTGTCATAATATTGGAATACTTTCAGTTCCTCGAGCCTACACAAGAATGAAAAAATAGAAGGAAACACAAGAGCAGAGGAAAATTACAGAAGTAGAAATGCTTTCCTTTTTACAGACCCTCCCTACAAGCTGATTAGTTCGAACCTGCTAACAACGGATTACAAATAGGCAAAAATATATAAAATACTTCCTAAACAAACACTTTGAAGGGTGAGTTGGAATTATTTGTCCTGTAGGACTACACTTTGGATTTTTTTTGGGCCAACAACAAACCCCACTTTATTGATTTGCACCATGATGTCAAGTGAATTTCTTTTGACAACATACGGACGCTTGAATGCATGTGTTGCTGGGAGTGGGAGGAGATCATGAAGCACTGTAGGTTGGGGCAGTAGTACGCGCACATTACTTGAATGCATCCGTCACACATCCAATGGAATGAAGCTTCTCAACTAAAGACAAAGTGGATTTTGTCCACCCCTGCAAGTTCCTGATAAGAACACTTTAACTGCATCTTCTGCAATCACAGTTGATTCGCAGATGATGATTAATAGCTTCAAGCAGAAATCCATTGACTGTATTAGTTTTTCTAGGGAAAACATCCTGTTGGTGATTGAGTCAACAAAAGGATGTGAGACATAATCACGGCCTGCCTATTTCACCAACCTCGATTGTAAAACACATCATCCCACGCAGGCAACAAGTGCAACATGAGATTCACATTCCACGTTTGATTGTTGATCATCTGTGTAATTAATATGGGCCTCAAAAAAGAAAAGTGCATGTTTCAGACACCTCAACTTGAAGGTATGGAAAGCAATAAATACTTGTAATTGTAGGCTTTCAGAAAGGAGGTAACTCAATACTTAAAGTTCCACATACATGTACGTCACGGAGAAGCAGGTCATATGAGAAAATGCAACGTGTCCGTCTAAATACTTACCAGCGAGACAGAGGATGACGTGCACACACATAGGTTGTCATAGGTCACCTTTGCAGACTTTACATTAATCTCCGGGAGACTTGCTCCAACCATAAACTTTAACCTGACCCTGACCATTACCCCTTAAAAATCCTTGTTGTGGAGGGGACATAGTGGTAGACATAAATGCATATTTATAAACCAGAGACATACTGGTGTTGGAGGTCTTTCTTCTATCTCACCTTCGGCATACCCCTGCTGCATGTGTTCCAGGTGTTGGTGAACGTTGCGATGAACTGATATGGTTGGGTTTTTTTTTTTACTTTGACAACGAGCTAATTTTATCCAGGATCAAGCAGGAACATATTTGGGATGTCCAGGCCTTTTTCCTGTAAAACCAACTTTGTGGGGGGTAAAAAAAAGATGCGGTTCTGCGTCTCTACTGTCTTTTGTTGTTTCTGCTGGAGCATTGGACCCACAACCCTAACCCTACCCAGTAAGAGCACAAACTTCCAAGAGGTTTGCCAAGTTTACACGTGATTCATCAGGGGCTATGGCACTATTGTGTATCACAACCAACCCTGAACATGAAATCCATCCTCACCATCACCACTTTGACTGTGTACAAATTTAAATATACTTCTTTTACAATGAAGCATAGTTACTTAAGTTACAGTATATGTCAGAACCAGTCCATGAAGGTGGAAGGCTGACCTCTAGTGTTTAAAAAAAGACGTCAGAGAGCCGACCTGGTGTCAACCTGTCAGCCAGCCAAGAGAAGTGATTCAATGATCCATCTACAGGTACACAATTCTGTGCACCCATACAGACAATGACCCTCTCCCACGCAAGTGTTCACCTATTTCCCTTTTGCTTTAAGGCTTTTAAGGAGTGACTCCTCTTGGAGAGATTGTCAGTTGTTGATGTGGGCCTGCACATGTGTGGTTTTAGGGCGAGCAAGAATACATCAGTTTGTTCTGTGGACATGCCATCATGTGAGTTCAGTCATTTTCCTCCAGGACACACCAGTCTCTAATGGGGAACTTACATGATTTATAGTTGTTTTTCTCTATGTGTGCTTGTCAGTGTAAATACTTGTCTATCTGTTTATAATGCACCAGTAACTGGTTAACATTTATTTTCATATGTACAATATGTAGTTATATCACCTATTCCTTATATATTGCCTTTGCCCCTTTGTTATAAATAGATCAACAGTGAGATGTATGGCACAGCTAATACTGGACCCTAAGCTGAAGTTGACGGATAATTTTAGAATGGGAGTTTCTAAATAAACTGCTGAATTCTATTTTAAGTAAACTGAGGGATTGAGAGAAATGAAACATCAGCTGACAAAGTGGAGGCAGACTCTGTGCCTGAATAAAACAGGCTGCTAATCCCGTAAGCCAATAAATGCAGGACGCAGGACAGAAGTCAAACTTAGTTGCATTAGCTGTCCGAGACGACATTGTGCTGGGGAACATCGACTTTTCCTATTGGCACTGCAGTGATTGCACACATTGGAACAGCTTACTTAAGAGCAGCTTATAATAAGGTGTTGGTGAAGAATGAGGTGTGACTGAGGTGTTTCTTATAAAACCACATTTAAATTCATAAGATTTGTATCTGGACCTGCACCAAATGACCCAATCTCCTAAATCTCCACGAATTATTCTTTGAGGAAGATAATCAAAATTTAGAAAAATCTTGCAATGTTGAAATGAAAACTTGTAGATAACTTTCCAACAGCTCCACCTTGACAACATGAAACTACTGCTATTCTATTGAATACACCAGAAATACTACTGATATCATAAAGGGGCTTATTTTGCATTTTTGAAAAACTTTTATTTATAATATTTTGAGTAGATTGTTTTGCTGATACCAGTTAGATTTTGAATGCTGAACTTCTGTAAGTACCTGTAAAATGTTAGACTCTCAAAAACATTTTTACGTATTTGCGAACATAATAAACGTCTCAACCTAACTTAAGGAAAATCACAGTTTAAGATGAGAGAGGAGTTTACAGTATGAAAATAATCAAGAGTCACATGATAAAGCATCACTAGACATTTTTCACCCGTAGCTATGGTGGTGATTTGTGCTTTGAAAGGGTCCCAGTCATGTGTTTATTGTCGTGCCTGGAAAATCTTTGAAATTCTAACAAGAGCGTTTTATTTAAAAGTTCATCTTGGGGATATATGGGCTTGTTTTAGTTAACTCTTTATATGCTGTGTATAATCATGAAGTGCAGCACAACAAGTCTTATGCTCTGCTTTTGAATAGACAAGGCTCTTATTGAAAAATAAACTTTTCCCAGCTTTGAAAAAAAGAGGTGTTCTGTTCTCGCTCTGCCTCTCTCTCCTCTCTCTCTCTCTCTCTCTCCCTCTCCCTGTCATTACCTTCCTCTCTCGCTCTTCATTGTGAGTAGCCGGGCCTTTATCAAGAGTAGAGGCTTCTAATTCCTGAGGTGAAATCCTCTTAGGATCTGTGCTCTATTTCTGTTTGGTCTATAGGGTCCTTTTGGAAATCTCCATTAGACACAAGCTCATTGGCTGGAAAAGACACACGCATGCACACAAAAACACACACCATCCAGCAACAGATAGCTCAGTGTCGACCAGAGCAAGGTTAGCTACTCATACGAAGGGACGACTTCACTGTGACTGGGGAGGTAAGAATTATTCATTTCTCTTATTCTCAAACATAAGGTCGTAAAAAGATCTAATCATTTTGAACGAAAGTTTCAAAGGAAATAAGATGTTTAATATTGAAATGATGTGACAGAAGATAAGTTAGTCTCTATACGTTTTCACACACATTCAAGTCTGATTCTGGGGGCCATTTTGATTTCCCATGTGTATCATTTAATATTGACACTATGTTATAACATGAAGGATCAAATAAAACGTTTTTGCAGCGTCTGTTACGTTCTTGTTTTAAAGCAAAGGCTCCAGCAAAGAACAAGAACAAGGAATTCTTTCTGTCTGTGCTGAATTTAGTCATGGGTCTGTATCTAACTGAAAGTCAGCTGTTCACTCACGGGCATGAAAAATAACAGAGACATTTGTACTTCATTTGCTCATAGTATAAGACTAAGCACAGCACTTGTGGATTTGGGGGTTGTGGAGGTTGTAGAGGTCACAGAGATCATCAGACCAGATCAGCATCGTGACTACACGCAAAAGGGAAGACGACACTAATTGAAACAGGGCTATTTAATCCAATGAGATACTGGCTCGGCATACGACGCACTAGTTACTGGTCCAGTGACCAAAGATACTGACATTACATATAGAAGATAAATACATTCACATTTAGATCTTCATTCACCTTTTACACCAGTTTTTCCATGCATTAATTACACATAACTTAATCAAACTTTTATCAGTCAATCTTTATTATTATTATTATTATTATTTGCTGTCTTGCGTATGATTTGGCTATAAACTTTACCAGTAAACAGTAACTGAGGGTTCACGGCAAATTAGATAGATCTCTTGCAGTGCACTAATCCTCTTAGACTGCATTAATTTAATTAGATATCATGGGACTCACTTGGTATCTAGCAACTCTGTCACAGTACAAAGACCTAAATCTGAACCTACGCTATTGTCTGCCTGAGAACAACGGAAATCGGATGTCCAATTCCTTTAACTCATTCTCACTTTTGTCTCACAGGTAGCTAACCAGAAAAAATGTCTGACAGGCTGAATGATTTGGATGCGAATGTGACCCACACAGGTGAGAAGACGCTTTTCTTTCAAATATCTCACAGCAACACAACTGGGTTTCTGTTGTCTGTGCTCCTTGGTCAGATCTTTTATCATATATTGGCCATTCAGGAGTGATTTGTACCTTAAGTCAAAATGTGTTTATGAAAAGATATTTTTATGAGGACAAAAGCACTGTTCACAGAGTAAACAGCTCTGAAGAACCTTAGCAGAGCTGAATACAGATCTAATCTGTTTAACTGATGCTTTAATCTTCTTTTTCTTACGCAACACTGGTTAGTGAACTTCTAAGAAGGTTGAGATGATGCTTTAATCTCCACGTCACAACAGGACACTCAGCTTGAAGTCAAATATACCTCTCTGACCAATGTGTTTCTTAGGAGTAAAGTTTAAGAACATGGTTTTCTGAAACTACAACAAGTAACCGACTACATGTCTTCATGTTTCCCTTTTTTACTTGCCTCAATTAGTCTTTACCATGAATTACCAAATCGTTTGAGATATAAACTAATGCTAAAACAAATTCACAAAGTGCTAATTTAGTATTGTATATTAGAAGAATAAGATTACAATGATGAGGAGCTTATGAAAATAAAAAGGGATGAAAGATTTTTTGGAAATGACTTTCAATTAATAAGCAAATTGATTTTTCTTCTCTATAGGTCCAAAAGGAGTCATCAATGACTGGAGGAGGTTTAAGCTGGAAAGTATGGACCAGGACAACTTGCCACCTGCGAAAAGGGAACTGCTCAGACAGATGTCATCTCCTCACAAGGGAAGAGACGACTCCAGATCAAACATCAACCGCAAGGTAGAGCAAAGATACAGTAGACTTTTACTATGAAGAGGAACAAATACTCTTTGACTGACTTACACTGACAGTGACTTTGTCTGCAGTGCAGTGCTCGTACAGATTCATACAAAAGGAAGGTGACTATTGGTCTTATTCTATTTTTATTTTTTCAGATGAGTGTCCAAGAGTATGAGCTGCTTAAGGAGGAGGATGAAGGCTGTCTAAAGAAATACAGACGGAGGTGCATGCAGGAGATGCACGATAAGCTCAGCTTTGGGCCCAGGTTTGAAGGTGTGCATGACCTGGACAGTGGAGAGGCCTTCCTGGAGGTCATCGAAAAGGAGCATCACACCACAGTGGTGGTTGTCCACATCTACAAAGTCGGGGTCAAAGGTTGTGAGGAGCTCAACAACTGCCTCGACTGCCTGGCCACCGAGTACCCCACTGTGAAGTTCTGCAGGATCGATGCTGTTGAGTCCGGTGCTGCCGAGCGGTTCTCAGATGATGTTTTGCCTACGCTGCTGGTTTACAAGGCGGGAGAACTACTGGGGAACTTCCTGGCCTGCATGCAGCACCTAAACGAGGAGTTCTTCGCCACTGATGTGGAGGCTTTCCTCAACAGCTACGGCCTGTTGCCAGAGAAAGAGATGCCTGGTGCGGAAGATGAAGAGGAAAACAATGTAGAATAAACAATGAGTTTTGGCTGCGGAGGAGGAGGAAAGGAAACTGTCTGGGATAGAGAGCTATGACAGACAAGTTATTATCTCTGCTAGTTTAAAAGACTGTATATAAAAATGAACGACATGACTGTTCCCAAAAAGGGAAGCCAAACCATTTAGATTGCCACCTGGTGGCTGCAGTGCAGGTCAGCAATCTCGCATCCTCCATGTCAGCAGATGGGACAAGGACCAAATTAAAAAGTAAAAGTAAACATGAAATACATTTTTCTCTAAAATGGTTTCTGTAATTTCAGGTTGTTTTTATCACAGACCAACTGGTCAATTAGTCATGAGCCTTTAGCAGCTAGACCTCGTTACCGCGATTCCACCCCTGATGCTATTGCACAGACTCTGGCTCCATATGTGCAAGATGGCAGCGTTCATATTTGGGATATTCTGGCAGAAGTGGAGACGTATCGTTCATCTTCATATACAGTCTATTACTCACTGGTTTTTAGGGCTGTCCTTTAAAGGAGACATTTTACATCCAGTTGGTGCTCTCAAATGTGGGTGTGGATAAGTTGAGGAGGTACAGGTTTTGTTTTTAAAGAAATACAGTATATCACAAATCCCCCTCATCACCCCAAAAAACAAACCAGCTGTAACTATAACAGAGATGTTTTATGTTTTATTTTGTAACGTTAGGAAACATTGCCTGCTGTATTTACTTGTAAAAAATGTTTCATGGACTTTTTTGTAGCGTTTGATTGGATCTGTACACAAGTTATTTACAAATCCAGAATCCGTACAAAGTGACAGTGTACTCATGTGATAGAATGTTTAAACATATGTATACTTAAGGTTTTTGCCAAAGTTTTAAGAAATCAGAGGTTAATAGAACAGGGACTCGTAGGAGTGAAGGAGCCGAAACATCTGGAAACACTTTCTGGAAACACATCTTCCAGCTGTTCGGTCCAACATAACCTACACTAGCTTCCTCAGCCAATGTGGAAAAAAAATATCAATGAGCCTCTGTTATTTTAACATCATCAGAGAGTGAAGAGTTCAATAGACAAATGAAAACATAAGTTTTCTTAGTGTGGTGTGACTCAGCAACAATTCATTGACGCAGCACAACGGTCAATATTGTTGTAAGGATGATTACTATTTAAAACTGTGTACTGGAATATGATGAATCATAGCCTAATATACATGTTGTCCACAATAGAAGAAGAATAAAATTATACAAAACAGATCAGTGTTGCATTGCATTTACTTCATTTACTAGAAGATCTGCTGATTGCTCCAATAAAACCTCAACTTGTCCTTTTATTTCCCCCCATAAGGAGATTATTTTTATTTTCAATATTTTCATTGATTGTTCAGACAACAATTTATGGATCTTGATGAAAAAAAATCAGGCATGTTTAGGGGACTAATATTTATGATAAGAATAAGGATCTGGATCTAGAGTGTTTAGATGTAGTTTCATAAGGGGACTGTTGGGCCTTGGCGAAGGGATACACTCTACACTCTACACTCTAAACTAGAATGGCACATTTTAGTTTTTTGCTTAGTTTTTTATGTGAATTAAACCAACAAAATCTCATGTGTTAATCAGATTGAGATCACTTTAACCACATTTTTGTCTATGGGCCTAAACAGGTGTAAAAGCACTCAGTCAATAATTAACACTAAAAGTAAGTAGTCTCTACCACTTAATTATCCTCATCTCCCCTTTCACCCCAGTGAGCTGCAGGCCTTCTTGAACCACAACATAAAAGTCAGCTCAGATTTTTTAAGTTAAGACTTGTAGCACTAATCCATAATTTGATATGTCATAAATTAAGTTCTGTAGAAACGGCCAAACACATTACCACACGATCACAAACACCGCTATGGAAATTACTGAGCTATTCAGGTGCTGGTAGGTAGACTTTGTTTTATGTGCCTTATCCTCGATCAACACGCATTATCACCATCATTATCTTCCGATGGTCTCAGATGACGGAGGCCCCACTATCTACATTTCACCATCACCACCAGCATCCAGGTCCAGATGTGGAGATCTTTCACAACACATATGTCTTCATTAGCCTGAATATATGTATGCAATGGAAATAAGGTTCAAAACATTGTATGAATCTCGAGCCTTCAATTGCTTTTATTTTGCATTTCTCTTCTTTCGCCTCTGTGTATTCCAAACACAAACACC
Source organism: Paralichthys olivaceus (assembly GCF_024713975.1). Taxonomy (NCBI): domain Eukaryota; kingdom Metazoa; phylum Chordata; class Actinopteri; order Pleuronectiformes; family Paralichthyidae; genus Paralichthys; species Paralichthys olivaceus. Next base: position 6,831,730 of record NC_091095.1, read on the forward strand.
AAAACTGCAAACATTCACACATGCAGAGCTTCATACCATCGCAGAGGACTTCCCTCCTCTCTCCTGCTGAAGCAAGCTGTCACATGTTGACTAACCTCAACTGTTGTGGAATAGACTTGACTCCCCTGTGACCCCAGTGGGCTGCAGGCATGCCAAAAATCACAACATAAAAGCTGGTTCAGATTTTAAAGTCAAGACTTGCGGCGCTAATCCACAATTTGATATGTCATGAATTAAATTAATTTCTGTAGAAACGGTCCAAAACAGATTACCACACAAACACAGCCACCGCTACAGGGAACAGATGCTCATCATTGGCTCTTACTAATTCTTACGAAGGTATGTGAACTTTGCCATATTACTTATCAACCTTGTCTTTTTTTTAATAAAGTATTCAATCTCTTGAAAGTATACTGTTTGTTGAAGCCAGTTCTCCTACATGATAAATGTTGTTGTAGCAGCAGCAGTGTTTCCGAAAGGCTCAGTTTTATGGACTTTAAAAGTTTCTTGTTGGAGTAGTGCAAACACCAGGCGAACATGTAGTCTTAATACAGATGTTGGATTGAGTAATTGTACACTTTTCTAGATCCATTGACAAACAGGGTTATAATCATCCTGACTGTTAGATAATATGGGATCACACACACTGTGCCAGCTTTATACCTTTTCAAATGCAACTCTGAACATGTTTTAAGGTGATTACTTAATGGTTTCATATAAATAAGCCCCAATAATTTCTGACATATTGCCTGCAAAGGAGGCTCTTGACTTCTAATTAATCCAAAGTCAAAAGAGAGTGAATTGTGATACACTAACATATTTCTCTAAGGATATACATGTGTTTGTGTTTCCACAGTACCGCATCTGGCATGGCTTGCATTGCCTCTAGCAGGCAACACCTCGTTTTCACACGGTAGCGTGTCTAAGATTTATCAAAACATTTTTCTGAGACCTCCCACAAGAGCCTTTTGAGCAGCAAGAAGTTTTCACGAGGTGCCCAAACACGACCCGTGAGCCCAGCACAATGTGAGAAAGTGACAGCCGGCGTTTTAACCCCTCGCACAGTGCATGCGTGCCACTGCTGGCACACAAAGTTCACACTGACTTAAGAAGCCTCCACATAGGAAAATGCCTCTGAGCTGCAGCCACACATCATGTATATAATGTACATGTGGCATTATTCCAATATTATTCCAGCAGAGACCGTGAGGGTTCAGCAAGTTCAACTGAGGCCACTGAGAAGATTCACAGACAGTATGACTCATCTGTAAACTCAATAATAATAAACAGCTCATAGTTGTATATGTGTATTTTACACAATATTCTGCAGAACTTATTTAAAGATACTGAGCAACAGTTTCTAATTTTGGGGGTGTTTTGAGCTTTTTAACCAGCAAAGCTGCCCCAGAAAATGCAGTGAAGTTGCTTCTTGGAACCGGCCCCAGCTCTTGATCTGACTCATCCCTCCCCTCAAACAAATGTTTACCTCAGTGTTTACCCCTTGTGATGGCCACCTGATCCCACCCCCGCTTCTGACGTTTTGATTCCGCTTTCCTCGTTTACACTGCCGCGCTAATTGGAAAACTTTTGTACTTTATGTGTTTGGACTCTAGGAAAGCTCGGCTGCAATGCTCTAGTTCACCCACACAATCAAAAGTCCACTGAGGTGATGTCATAACATGGCAGTGGAAACCTGTGTTGAGGTGCTATGGCCCCTCTGACCATATTTGGACTGCCGGTGTAAGGGGAGTGGGAGCAATAAGTGTCTGTCAATCTAAATCTAGGTTTATTTTAATCCCTTTGTGTGGATTTTTGTGAGATAATGGGACTCACTATTTTCCGTGATGAAATGATGATGTCAATGTTATTGTTTTAAGTATTTACCCCTTACGAGATTTAACTCGCACGCACGTTGACAAAACAAACTGCTACTGAATGGAAAGACTGGAGATGATGTAACCATGATAAACACAGAGCACCGTTGAGTTATTTGTTAACTCAATGGTGCTCTGTGTTTATAGTGGTTACATTAACATAGTTGTTAGAGAGGAGGGAAGAAAAGAGAAGCATCAGAAATATGAGGATGAGAACATGCAGAGTAAAATACATATGCACCCCCACTTAACACAAGTCACCCTTGGGTTGGTCTAACTGATGTTTCTCACACTGGGCGGACTTCACAAGGCCTTTGATGAATGGGAGATGCAGAGATGGAAGAAGGGGTGTGTGAATGGATGAAAGCACCTGAATCATTGCACCTTCAAAGATCTTTTGAATTCCCGTGAAACTGAGAGAGACAAATCACTGTTGTATTTGTTCAGTGTTATGGAGGGCTTATAATAGGAAATCACTTGTTAAGTCGAACCACACCTCATCCTCCTAATTCTCTTCAGATTGCTGTGTCCGTGCTCACGGGTTTCACTCCCATGACAAGTGCTGACAACAACGAACATGGGTGACTCACATTAAGAGGTTTGTACGGCAATGTTGCTGTAGGTTACTGTACATTTTGGTATCCAGGCGTGACAGATGAATGTGAAAAAGTATCGCCTGGGGGAGCCTCTGACTTACTTTGTGTACGTGCCATCAGTCTTTTGTGTCCCAGCATCGCCTTGGTTATTAATCAATAAACCTCTGAAGTGATTTTTAAAACTGGTCCAGACAGGGTGTGAATAGCTTCCAGGCACAAGTCACAGGGGTCAGACTTAATACATAACTGAGATCGAAACTAATAAATAAAAGCTAATAAAAACTTAATCCTGGATAAAGCTGCAGTACATTTGAAAGGAAACATGTTGTAACATTTCACACAGTCTGCTGCTACAAGCCATCAACTAAAATGTATATATATATATATATATATATATATACATATATATTCGTAACTGACTCATGTAATTTACTATTGTAAATATCAAATACATTTTTTACAAAATTTCTCTTCCTAATTGATGATGTAAATGTCATTACAAAGCTTTCTCTGCTCTCCTAGTATGTATTAAACCAATATGTATGTCTGGTAGAGAATACAAGAGGCCTTTTAATATATTTCATTCGAGTCTGAAATAAAACTTAAAGACATTTTTGCCTTAACAATGTATGTGTGAATGTAAAACTAGTGTAAATCCCTCATTCCCAGTGATAACACAGAGAACAGGACACGAATAAGAGTGTTACTTAAATAATGAAGTCAGAGCGTCTCCTGCTGGACAAATGTGATAACACCGTTTCTAAATTAACCTAAGCTTCTGTTGTGTTCTATTAAAAATCATGTTGCTGCACTCTGGACAATTCATAAACACGTGCACGTGAAATGAATCTGTAGATAACACCGGATCTCATACACAGCAGGGGCAGCTGGTCACCATTGACACGTGACTGTCAAGCTGGAAAACATCTGAATTAAAATGGCATTATTTATTTATTTCACAGAGTTTTATCTTCGGCTCTCGACAGAAACAACATCATCTGGAATCTTTCACACTTTTGACCAAACGCGAAATCCACGTGAAAAACAAACCTCATTTCCCACAATGCCTCGGGAGCCGTGACCAAACACAAATCGCCAACTGCGCATGCTCGCAGTTGTCGGGGAGTAAAAATGGCGGCACTGTTGCTGCAGGAGTTGGGAGATTCGGAGATTTCTAAAATACCAAAACCCCTTCAGAACAAACTCGAGAGGGTTTTGTCCGATCAGCAATATGAGATCGATTCTTTGAAAGCGCAACAGGAGCAGTTTCGCGTCGACAGCGGTGAGTTGTTTCTGGTTATTTTAGCTTGTTAGCGCAGCTCTGCGCTAAAGTGTTCGAGCCACCGTGCAGGCGTGTTGTTGAACAGAGCAAAGTTTAAGTAGAAACTTAGATTTTGAACGCTCCTACACATCAACCCCACATGTTCAGTAGTTTTACACATCTTCTAACGACAGTGTTACACGTTACATTAGCTGCTTTGGCTGCGTTAAACTACAGGTAACCGTAAGCACAACGTGAAGCTTACGAATGCTAACGCTAAGTTCAAAATCTACTGAGAAACGTTAACAAGGTTTTGTTTATCTTTATTTTGCCAGAGGAGAAACCCGCAAATCACAAACTTACTATATCACTTATAAGATTATGATCAAGCAATCCACAGGTATGTGACTGTTGTTTTGGCCTCATGGACTCACATGACACCTAATGAGCACTAATGAAGAAATAGAATAGAATGCCTTTATTGTCACTATACACATGTACAATGAGATTTAAAAAACCACTCCAATAACAGTGCAACCAGTGTAAAGATATATACATTATAAACATATGAACTAAAGTAAGGTAAGGTAACAGTGCAAAAAAGAGGTAAGGTGCATGGTCTTGAGGAATATGTACATTTACAGATAAATACAATGTTTAATAAATATGTATATTGCACGTTATGGTATGGATATTGCACATTGTGAGGTATTGCACAGTAAGTATTGCAGTATTCAAACTTTAATATGTATGTATGTCTTGGTTGACCTTCCTCCTTCAGAGCAACATTTCTTTGAAAAGGTGAAACAGCTTGCCCAGTGTCAGGAAGAGTTTCGATCCCAGACTCAAGAACATCTTAAACTCAAAGAGGTGTTTACAAAGCTTGGTAAGAGTGAACTCGTGTCAGTATCATAACTGTCTCATCCTAACTTACTTTCTTTGGATTGAAGTCAATGTACTTCATAATATTGTCTCTCTCTTCCAGAGGAGGATCTCAAAACTGTGCGTGAGAAGAACAGCCAATATGAGTCTGTCCAAGAGAGGCTGTCGTCCGAGCAGGTGAAATAGTTACACAAACAAAAAACTTAGAATTAACCTTTTTTTAAAAAAAATCAGTTTGGTAAAAATGAATGTGGTTTTTATTTCAGACTCTGCTGTCAAAAGCCAAAGAGGAACTTGAGGCAGAAAAGCGAGATCTTGTGCGAACTCTGGAAAGGAGATCCTTGGAAGTGGAGCATGTTAATGGTACGAACGTCGTTTATTCTTTTTGTGTACACTAACTATTACCTAGACATGGCACTGAGTTATTTCTGTTGCTCCACCAGATGACTTGAGGCAACTCAATGATAAGTTGGTGGAAGTCAACACCTCTAAGATGGCCCTGCAGATGAAGCTAGATGAGCTTGAAGCTGCAGAAGTCAACATTAAAGTGAGACACAGATATCTTTATCTAACATCGATTGTAAATCTTAAAAACACCTTTTTCTGCAGAGGAAGTGACACTGTCCCATCAATTATACTTGTTGCCTCTAAACAATGAAGTTGTGGTGGTTTGTCATTAAAGTACAAGGAAAAGCGAATGGAACAAGAGAAGGAGCTTCTGCATGGTCAGACGTCTTGGCTGAACGAGGAGTTGAAGGCAAAGAGTGAGGAGCTTCTGTCTCTCTCCAGACAGAAGGGAAACAAGATCCTGGACTTGAAATGCTCCCTGGAGAATAAAGAAGATGAGGCAAGTCTCTTTTCTTTATTTACATATATTTTACTTTATCTTGGCAGTTTATTTATGAAACTGCATTACATCATAGAGCTAGCAGTGATGCTCGTTAGTACAACAGAAACAACACACATGAACAGAACTGGTGTGTGTGGATACTTGGCAGTTTACTCTGGTTTACTCTCTTAAATGGTTGCCCTCATGTAATGGTCATCTCTTAAAAGTTTAATTAATACTCTTTCTTTTTTTATTTCCAGTTGAACCGACTTCAAGACCAAATGGTTAGTGTGAAGACTTCAAATGAAAATCTTCAGAGACAGAGTGAGGACATGATCAGCAAACTGAAAGACGTATGTGGTATTTCTTACAGCCTATCTTGATTCTCGGCTGATTTGTGTGATTGTGTATTCTTCAGAGTGTTTTTATTTATTGTTTCTCTCTGTGTTAAGTTTATGACTGAATTTTCGCTTATTTTAGGCCAAGGAACAACAAGCCAACATCGAGGAAAAGTTCAGAAACGAGCTGAATGCCAACATTAAGCTCTCCAATTTATATAAGGTATGTTCATGGTCACAACAGTAATGTATGGAAAAACATAACGTATACTCCCAGCTCAGTACACTTTAGTTTATTGGGCTTTTATTTGCTCTTAAATTTGTTTCACTATCATTGTTAATACTCTGAATGGCTTGTGCTTGTAGGGAGCAGCTGCAGATGCTGAGGCAAAAAGTGAAGAGCTGAGTCAAGCTGTGGAGGAGCTACATAAACTGTTGAAGGATGCTGGAGAAGGTGTGAGGCCTCCACAGAATAACCACAACTACTAAGCACAAATCATCATTTAGTACTTTCATTCTTCCTAGTTTGAATATGCTTTGTTTGTTTAGCTCTGGGGTCCAACTACGATTTGCTTGGTTTTCTCCCACAGCCAACAAGGTCCTTGAGGAGAAGTTACAGGAAAGCAATGGTGCCACAGACAAGACTGTCGCTGAACTAAATGAGAGGATCCAGAGTCTTGAGAAAGAGCTGGAAAATGCCAATGATCTGCTGTCCAGTTCTAAACTTAGAGGTCTGTTTTTTTTACAGTTTTACATTGTGGACATGTAACAAGTCCATGACCGAAATTAAATCTTGACCTTAAAATATGCCAACCCAAAGAGATTGTGTGGAAATAATGACCTGCGATCTGTCCTCTCCTTTTTCTGTCCAGGCCCAATTGGAACATCATCTGTGCTGACAGAAGAGCGAATGACAACAATGTCTCCAACAGCTGCTGCTGTGTCCAAGATCAAACCTGGTATGAAGCTGACTGAGGTATGTGCAACTCAGTTTCAATATTTATTAAAAATGTAAATTTTGGTATATACCTCAGTAGAAGTTTGAAATGGGCTGGAGAGGATGGTTTGTAAGAAATAGATTTGCCATTGATGAGTTCCTCTGAAGGGCCACAAACAGATTCCCAGTATCATAAAGGTGTTGCTTCTGAATTTGTATTGACATACCTCAGTTCTTGGACTGTGACATGCATTTTCACACTGTTTACTCTATCTTGTACTAATTGCCAGATAAATTACTTAATTACGTAATCTGTCATTTTAGTTGTATACTGCCTTTGTGGAGAGCCAGGAGCAGCTTCAGTTGGAGCGCTTGGAGAACAAACGAGTCAACAAGTACCTGGATGACATAGTGCAGGAAGTGGAAGCAAAGGCACCCATTCTTAAACGGCAAAGGGATGAACATGAGCGCATGCAGAAGTCAGTGGCCAGTCTGTCTGCCAAGCTGGAGCAGGCTGTCAAGGTGCATAATCCATGGATTATCTATTTTGTATTACTATATTGTATAAATTATCTTAAATTACTAATCAATGTTTACATGTTCATGTTTTTTTAATTCAGGAGGTGCACCGCCTGCAGAGGGAGGCTGATGAGGCCAACAAGCACTCCTCTGTCTTGGAGAGGGACAACCAGAGATATGAACTGCAGCTGGCTGATATGGCTCAGCAGGTGGGTTCATTTTCTTCTTCCATCCTAATGCTATTGCTATTAATAATATTGTTTTCAGATATGGAACATGTAAGATATCTAATTTCTCCAAATTTTTTTATTTCTTGGTTTTCTTTTCTGCCAGGTCCGTGTGCTGCTCATCGAGCTTGAAGAGGCTCGTGGAAACCATGTTGTTCTCGAGGAGGAGGTGAGCTCAGCCGACATCAGCAGCACATCAGAGGTGATCAGCCAACATCTGGTGACCTTCCGCGGTGTGGAAGAGCTTCAGAAGCAAAACCAACGTCTTCTGGTGGCCCTCAGGGAGCTCAGTGATGCCCAAGAGAAAGAGGAGTCTGAGGCCACTGGCAGCAAGTATGTACAAATTACAAATGACCTACTCTCTTCAACATTTGGTGCAAAACACAAATTGTAAATTCGATGTGTTCTTGATGCAGTCATTTGTAATATATTGTGGTCAATTATTTTAAGATTTTAAAATGGTTAAATTCCAACTTGTCAATTCCAGTTTAATATCTCCCTCATCACATTACAGACATGATGAGCTGGAGCAGAGTTTGGAGAAGGCTCAGGTGGAGCTGGACTCCCTGAAGGAGCAGCGCAGCCAGCACATAAAAATGACTGAGTCCATCGTGAGGCAGAGGGACATGTACCGTGTGCTGCTTGCTCAGGCAACTGGAGTGAGCTTTCCCCAGCAAGGTAACACTGACAAGATATAAACCGGTTGATCTGTAATTGACGCTGGACAGGGACATCGTGAACATCGACATGTAGCAGCTTCTGTTATGATGCCGAGAAATTCAAAGTAGTTGCGAATTCGTAAGCATTTTCTTTCCCTTTTAAGACGCACCACCCGATGAGTTCTCCCTGACCTCCACGCCTCGACGCTCACCTGCAGCCACTCCCACGGCAGGAACGCCCACTGCTCTCGTCTCCATGGTAACAGAGTCTACTGAAGCTCTGGAGGCCAAGGCTGCCTTGCGACAGGTCAGCGCTGCATTTAAACCGTGATGCTTTCAGTTATTACTTTTTTATAAATTCTCCAAAGCCCACATGTGTTCCATCAAAATATATGTAGTTTTATTATTTTCTATTCTTCCAGGCCTTATTAGTTTACTGTGAAGCTAAAGTAAGAGCATCCCTGAGCTTTCCCATTACTGCCACAAGATGGCAATATGTCTATATTAAGAAATCAGCATTTATTTAAATGGTTCTTACATGATTCTTTGACTTTTTTTTGTTAATGATATGAGTATAGGAGTGAAGGCAGGGTGAACGTAAACATTTCTGTCGTCATCAAGAAAAGAGCACAAAAATTCCAAGTGAGCAAATGGGAACTAGTGAAAGAGAAAAGTGTCTCTTCTTAGTGGAAAGAAATCAGAATGTCTTATTCAGTATTCAAGCACGGTGTGTATGGCCCTACAGTTACAGATTTCAGTGAATATTGATGACTGACTATTAACCTTTGGTGTGATGCAGTAACGGCTCTCACTGTGTTGATAGAAAGTAATAATGTCTCTTTGGATCTGCAGTTGCAGGAGGTGTTCTCCTCTTATAAAAAGGAGCGTTTGGAGAGTGACAAGGCGTCAACGGAGCAGAGCGAGAAGTTCCAAGAGCAGCTTTCTGACCTCCGTTCTCAGAATGCTAAAATATCCACCCAGCTAGAGTTTGCCTCCAAAAGGTAAGTTTGAAAAACATGAGCAGGAACAACACTGGTGTAAATTGATTTTTGGGAAGTAAAGCAACAGTTGGTCATCTCCAAGAAAGCACAGATCACTAAGAATGACTTCCATCTCAACAATGTCAGGTATGAGATGCTTCAGGACAACGTTGAGGGCTACAGGAAAGAGATTGCCTCCCTAAGAGAGAAAGAACAGAAGATGATTGCTGCTACACAGAAGCAGGAGCAGACTATCCACACTTTGAATGAGGATCTGAGAGCTGCCAAAGAGAAACTCTCCATGGCGGAGGTTTGTCTTTATTCCACCATCCTTTTATCTTTTCAAGGTGTTTTTTCTGACTGGGTTTTTTTTCCTTAGCGTTTTGTATCATTACTGTGGGGAATTGTAGCAGTAGATTTGAGACTGCTTAAAAAAATCAGTCAGGAATTGATTATCTTCTCCTGTATCTTAGGGCTGCGCCGAGGGCCTGCGTAAGGAGAGAGACCTGCTGAAGTTGGAGGAGTCCAGAGTCATTCAGGAGAAAGAAACGATCCAGAGTCAACAACAGAGCCAGAACTTGCTGCTGACCAACCTCCAGACTATTCAGGTAATCTAAGAGTGATGGACCACATGAACCTTTTGAATCATCTTCCCCTGAAGCTCTCTTTCTGAGGCCCGTGTGAAGTGTACCATGTCTGATTCACTCTTTTTCTTTACTACACAAGTCGTAAATTACTCTTTTCCACCTGATGAATACCACGTGTTCACAAGGAAGTGTGCTTTTGTGGAGTTTATTCACTGGTTTAATCAATGCCCCAAAAATTGCCATTGAAGGCTGTCTGTCTGTTTTGCTTCATTTGTGGGAAATATTCAGTCACATTAATTTCATACGGGCAAGCTTTAAGTCTGCTGTCGGTCAGCTGTGAGAAAACACATCATTTAGGCAGAGATGGTTTAAGAGTACCCGAAACAAGTAGAAAATATTAATAGTACACATGACAGTGAGGGGTCATTGGATCAGTGCTGCATTGGGACAAAAAGAGAGATCGTTCATGTTGTAAACTGATGTGTTGTTCTAGGCGACTCTTGAGCGTTCAGAGACCGACACACGTCAGCGTCTAAACAGCCAGTTGGAGAAGCAGGAGCGGGAGATCTCCCAGCTGCAGAAGCGGCTGGAGAACGAGGTGGAACAGCGTCACCTGCTCAGCAGAAACCAAGAAGTAAGCATTGATTTACTGATTTAATGTAACAGATTTGGGGGATTTTTGTCACAAATAGACACCGATATCAAAGGGGGTAGAGAATTCAAATGTCTGGTTAGGGTATTTCTCAATGCCTCTGTTTTCTCATGCACAGATCCAGTTAATGGAGACAAAGAGGCAGGTGGAGATGCAGGTGGCTTTATACCAGAAGACCAAAGATCAACTGAATGCTGCTGAGTTGGAGCTCAACACCCTCCGGCTGCAGCAAGGCAGCAGCGAAGCACATCATACCCTTAGTTCCCCCTCCACACCCACCACCAGAGGTTGGGACAAATACACTCACTAAAAAATATATATATATCTCTATATAACCACACAATGCACAAAGGAATCCATACATGTATTTGCTCCAAAATGCATATATCACGACCTGTCTACCAATCAGATGTCCTCAAATTTAAACCATGTAATTCTCAGGGTTATGTTTATATGAATCAAGATTCAGTAAAAAAGCCCAAATTAGATCATTTTTTCTTTGGGTTTCCAGCACAGACTCATAACTATGTCATGGTATTTTGATAACACTTGCAGTGTTGTCAAACTGCATCACTCACGTTTGCTGCTGATTGTTCATGCTTTCAGGCCTGCAGTTATCAGATCAAGACAGAGAGCACCTACAGGGCCGCCTGAGGTTGGCTGAAACCCAGGTGGAGGAGCTGGCAGAGAGCCTGAAGGCAGTAACATCCAGCATGGAGCAGTACAGAGCCATGGCTCAGAGCCTGGAGGAGTCCCTGGATAAGGAGAAGAAGGTGCAAAACAAACACTGTCTGTCATTGTTTGAACTGATATTTCAATTGACTGCAAGCGCATAAAAAGTTGAAGATTTAAAAGTTGTAAGAGCGCTGTGGGTGGCAGTTAAACATGTGTTACACCCCAGGTGGTCTGTCAGTAATGTTTTTCCTGCACAAAGTCAGCATTAAGATTGTTAAATTTTAGTAAATCTGCTCCAGTATGTTAATAAAATGTTTATTAGTTAGTCATGAATGTCTTAGATGTACGTGTTTAAAAATGTTAATATTGCACATTGGGAAATTTTGATGGTATATTGTGGTTTTAAAAAATTGCAAATGTGTAATGTCCAGGTAACAGAGCAGGCACGCTCATCCATTGAAGCCCATATGAAGCAGGCTGAGAGTCAGCACAGAAAGCTAGAGGAGAAACTTCTGGAAGCAGAGATAGAGAAGCAAGGCCTAGAAGAGCAGAAGAAGAGAGCTCTAGCTTCACTGGAGGAACAGGTAAATTGATGTCCCATATTAAGTCAACCCAAACTTTTGTTAAGTTTGCTCAAAAGTTTGTGACATTTTTCCATCACTACATTTGAATATTGAGCACTGTTAAAAATATTCCATTTCTACTTTCCATTGAAAATCATTTTGTGTATGTACCTCTTGTTAGATGAACAATCTAAGGAGAGGTTTAAGCAGCGCCCAGGCAGATCAACAGGCGGCACTACAGCGAGTAGCACTGGCTGAAGCCCAGCAGCAGAAGGCTGTTCAGGACAGCCAGGAGCATGTAAGCATCTATTATTAAAATGTGATGTCTATTGTTATTGAAACACATAAATTATCATTTAAAGTTTCCTTTCCTATTTCCAAGGCTAAGCTGGCAGCAGAAGCACAGGATAAATATGAGCGGGAGATGATGCTGCATGCAGCAGATGTGGAGACTCTGCAGGCCGCAAAGGCTCAGGCGCGGCAGGCTGCCGAGCTCAAACATCAGTTGGAGGAGAAAGTACAGAGGGTCAGCACTGAGCTACTGGAGGCCAGAATCTCCTGGGGGGAGCAGGAAAAGATCCTAAAGGTTGGTGTAGTAAATGACCATGTGCTTCTAGTTATGTTAACTTTGAGTTGTTTTTAATAGAAGTTTATTTCTTTCCTTATCGTATAGGAGGAAATGTCAAAGATGGAGACTCGCTATGAGGAATTGCAGAGACAGAATGTTCTCTTGCATGAGCAGATCCAGACAATGAGCAGCAAGATGGCCGACAGGTTGCAGCGTGCTGCCAGCGAGAGTACTACAAACATCTCCCTGACTGAAGAAGGCAAATCTCAAGACCAAGTGCTTGAGATTCTCAGGTAATGCATCACAATCACACTAACCTGTCAGACAAAATGCATCCAAGTAAAATAAAGGACAAACATCCTGTCGACGTTTAGCCTCATTTGACAACTGGTCACATTGCTGGTCTATTTTTTTTCTATAGTTTTTTCTAATTTTGGCATCTTGATTTGTTCTAAATCTCAGGTTTGTGCGTCGGGAGAAGGAGATGGCAGAATCTCGTTTTGAGGTTGCCCAAGGTGAGAGTTTGCGTCATCGGCTGAGGGTGGAGCACCTGGAACGAGAGCTGAAGGAGATGCAGGACAGCTTGAGTGCTGCAAGGGAGAGGATGCAGGTGTGTTTCTATTCTTGTCAACTCTCATTTCACAACACATATATGCTAACTGCTTGTTTTAAATTGCTGCATCGCAGATTTTCTTCACTCATTTATTTTATTAGAATTCTCTTTGTTATGCTTTTTAGTAATGTGTGCAGCAAAATAAAAAAAATTGCTCAGTTTCCATCACTTAGAAGGAAATCTTACTAAAAGATTAACAGATTAATATTTAATCTGTCCACTATTATTAAAACATAGATTTTTCCTATATGACTAAAATCCCACTGATGATATGACTCAGGTGACAGCAAAGACTCTGGCTCAGCACGATGAGCTGATGAAGAAGACAGAAACAATGAGCATCCTGATGGAGACCAACAAGATGCTGAGAGAGGAAAAGGAAAAGATGGAGCAGGAACTGCAGCAAAGCCAGGCTAAGGTATCAGTTCCATTTTATCCAGAATTTCTTGTAGAATGCTTTTTTTCCAGTAATATACTCAGTTAACCTCCAAATAGACTTGGTTTCAGCTCGACTTCTTTGTTTCAGGTCCAGAAGCTAGAGTCAGACATCATGCCAATGCAGCAGGCCAACTCTGAGCTGAGTGAGAAGAGTGGCATGCTGCAGGCAGAGAAGAAGGTCCTAGAAGAGGAGATCAAGCGCTGGAAAGCTCGAACGCAGGTCAGTGAAAAAACTAAACGGATAGTTCAGCTAATGTGAAAGGTGAAATTGACCTGTCTCCATTAGAAAAGTAGGTTATTCTGCATCATTTAAGTTCATGTTAATGGAAATTATACGACAAATTATTTTCTTATTAGCACTAAATCCATTTTTTGTTTTTCTAGCATTTGGTGAGTCAACAGAAAGATTCAGACCCAGAGGAGTACAAGCGTCTGCACTCTGAGAAGGAGGTACATCTAAAACGCATCCAGCAGCTCTCCGAGGAGAGTAACAGACTCAAAGCAGAGGTGTCCAGGTATGGGATAATGAATGTCACAACCCTAACAACATGTCATAATATTTCTGTTCCACCTTTCTCATTCATTTTCTAACTCTTTCAATTTCTCTCAATAGGAGCAGTAACTTAACAACTACCCTACAAGGCCAGATACAGAACTTGCGTGACAGTATGAGTAAGATAACGGATGACAGAAATTCACTGAAGAAGGACTTGGATACCAAGAACCAGGAAATCCTGGATAAGGTGCGAACTATCAACCAGGTCAAGAAGATTGGACGTCGCTACAAGACTCAATATGATGAACTCAAGGTGGATCATGACAAGGTGAGAGCTCAGTAGCTGTTGTCATCACAGCCTTAGTATTCAAACCAAAGCATTTAAAAAGCGATTTAATCTTTTAGTCCATTTTGAACTGATGACCGACAGCATCTTTTCTGTGCTAATTTACACGTAATCAATCCTTCATGCCATTTCCTCCAGATGTTAGCTGAGGTCGCAGCAGGTCCTTCCCAAGAAGAAGAGGCTCGTCAGGCTTCAGTTCAGGAGTTTCAGAGCATCAGAGATTCTCTGAGCCAGGCTGAAGCCAAGACCAAAGAGCTGGAAGGACAGCTGGAGAACATAAACAAGGTTAAACCTAACACACACGTTTTTTTCTTAGTCTTCCACATGTTCCACCATGACCACACTTGCCTTTTTTTACATTCATATAATTATTTGTCTCCCATCTTTTTGGTTTACCACAGGTGGTCGCAGAGCGTGAGACAGAAGTGCGTAATGCCCAGGAACAGACCTCCAGGCTGCTGGCAGAGCTGACCAGGCTGAGGCAGGATTTGCAGGATAAGTCTTCACAGGAGGACACACTGAGGCAGCAGATGACCAACAAAGAGGAGAAAACCAGAAAGGCCCTTGTTTATGCCAGACAGAGGATCAACCAGCTTACTGGTGAGAGTTTGTCCTTTAACCATTGGTCCTTCTGATATTGTGCTGTTGCTTGTTTTTTTTTTTTGATGGAGACGTCACACCTGAGAAATTTCTGTCCAGGCACCAAAGACCAGCTGCAGAAGGAAAATGATGAGCTAAAGCAGCATCGTGAGGAGCTGGAGGTTCGAGTGAGTGCTCTCAAGTCCCAATACGAGGGCCGCCTGAGTCGACAGGAGAGAGAACTGAGAGACCTGCGAGGTCAACAGGAGCGACAAGAGCAAAGAGATGAGCCACCCGAGGCAGGTCCGAGCAAGGTGAGAGTCCGCTTCAAAGTTTTCACAAAACAGATAGTAACCTCCCCATAAGTGCATACTTTTAAATCTTACTGAACTTTTCAGGTTGTTATGAGCCATTAACTGTTCCAAGCATTAATAGTTTGGTTGTATAAAGACTTTGCATCTTGATGATAATGACTCCATCCTGAATTTCAGACCCAGGAGCAGCAGAGGAGCACAGAACAGAGACAGATCAGTCTGAAGACAACTCCAGCTGCAGACAGGGGCAGGTAAGACTGACAACCACCGAAACGACTGCACTGAAACATGGACATAAAGAAATAAATCCCACTATTCTGTGATGTCCACAAGTAAATTTTCTTTGACTTGTTAAAGTTTTTCCAAAATCAAATGTGCATCAGAGGAATCTGTATTCATGTCCTGATCTTTGTCTTTGTCAGTGCCAACACCTCTGAACCTCCAACTGCCAACATTAAGCCAACGCCTGTAGTCGCAACAGCCAGCAAGCAGCCGGTCAACCCAGGGAACAAACCCACTCCGAGAGCAAGCATCAGGCCTATGATCACTCCAGCGACTGTACCCACACCAACACCCACAGCTACAGTCATGCCCACCACTCAGGTGGAGACCCAGGAAGGTAAGTCTGCCGAAGCACCACTCAGCCTAATAACTGTTGTCCTGAGATATTACGGTTAAAAGCACGGCCAATTATTTCCCACTCAGTGAAGAAAGTTTGGTACATTTTTCTGTATTTCTAACTTTCCTTCAACTAACTTGAATCTCTCTCTACAGCCATTCAGTCGACCGAAGGCCCACCAGTGGAGCATGTGACCGTGTATGGCAGTGCCAGTGGTTCAGTGCGCTCGGCCAGCCCCAACGTCCAGACCACTTTAGCCAGCCCCATGTTGACTGTTCAGCAGACGCAGACCCAGACACAGGCGACGGCATTTGTTCAACCAACGCAGCAACAGAGTGTGACCCATTCAGAGCCAGCCAATCAGGAGCCACCACCTGTGGTCATTGAGGCAACACCCAGTTCACAGGTGGAATGGCCTTCGACTTCCTCCACCTCATCTATGTTTGCCACTGGTGAGAAACATAACTATTTGAAGATGAGTCAATCCATTTATAAGTCATAGTGCTGTGTTTTCGGTCAGTATAAGGAGAAGAGATAAAAAAATTAACTTGGAGTTAAATACACAAAATGCCAGCTTCCTGTTTTCCCGAGTCTATTTTTTTTTTTTTTTAGAGATCTTCATTTTTGAGCCACATTTTATTAATTTGCTTTATTAAAAGTATCACTGAGGGAGAAGTCTGACTAATATCCATCCATTATCTCCAGTTTCAGCAACACCAGGAACTTCCTCCATGTCCAAGAGGCCTCGAGAGGAGGAGGAAAGCAGCACCATGGTCACCGACACAGAAGCCCCCCCAGAGGACACCTCCAGGGCTCCTATATCCAAGAAGCTACGCATCATCCAGAGAGTGGGCCCAGAGGTGAGGAAGCTGGTTACACAGAAACCTTTTGGAAAATAGACATTTTCATTGTTGTTAATGATGTGAAAAGAATTGGTGCAGCTCTGATTGCCTTAAATTTTCTCCTCAGGAGGAGGTGCTGGTTGAGGACAGTGCTGAGGCCGAGGGCGTCGTGCCAACAGACAGTCAAGACAGTGCAGAGGCAAGTCAGGTTGGTCATAGAGAGAATAAGACATTTTTGAATGTATTTGAATCCATCATATCATATTTTGATGTGATGAAATCAAGCAGATAAGAGCAGTAACAGAAGTAAAACTGTCAATCCTACATTATCGTCCTCATTGCTCCAATTGTTTTTGGATTGAAAATGGATTATCAGTCACAGTTGGCAAACAAAAAGAGTTTTCAATTATTTATGATAAAGGATGTAAATGTCTGTAGTGCACTCTGCAGACGGAGGAGTTTCAAGCACTGGAGGAAGGAGAGGACAGTGCAGCGTCTCAGTCCATTGCTTTGGACCAAGAGATGACCCTGACACAAAGTGACACCCCTGATCACATGTCACAGGAAGTAATCGTCATAATAACAGACACTGAGAGTGACGAGGAGCAGGAAGAGGAGGATGAGGAGGAAGAAGAGCAGGTTTCTGCCTTTTTTTTTTTTAAAGGGCAAAGCTGCATTCGGCACTAGCCACAGATTCTGTCTTTGAAAAATGTCTGTCTCCTGCCACTAATGATTTGCTTACTGCTCATTGTAGGACTATGATGAGGAGGAAGAGGAGGAAGATGAAGACGAGGAGGAAGAAGAGGAAGAGGATGAAGAGGAAGATGAGGGAGGGATGGGGGAGGAAGGAGAGGAAAGCAATGAGGGGAGTGGAGACGGCAACGAGGCCTATGAAGAAGATGACACAGAGGTTTGATTACTTGACAAATGAAGAGCTCTGTTAAAACTTTGACCTTTTTACACGTCCTCACCCACACATGCCTTCAGCACATTAACCCTTCCCCCTAATTTAACCCCCTTCCCACACAGAGATTTACATTTTCCATTCCAGCTCAAACACTCAGTTTTTCCACAGCGTCCCCCTGTAACTTGAATTTTATCCCCGTGTCGTAACTTTCTGTCTGTGTGCAAGCTGTGTGTGTTGACTTTGATTGTTTACCTTTTTACTCTGCACGTGGTTGCACATGTTGTGTGTGTGATGAGACAGTGTCTGCAAAGTGCATTTAACAGTCTCTCACTTGTAATCTGCACCAGTAAAAATTGTTTGAAGTTAGGAAACTGCAAAACACTAGTCCAGTGTGTTTTTCAGTTTTTTGAACATGAAATAATAAGTTGATTACTAGAGAAGGCATTTACCAGCTGCAACTCACTGAAGTTTAAAGCAGAGAAATAATACATATATAGTGAAGCATGACTTTATTGTGCTTTTTTATATATAAACAAACATAACTCCAACCATACTCAAAAGTTCTTTCTTATTTAATGTATGCAGCTATAAAGTGTTTGCAGGGTTCTGTACAGTTACCCACAGTCGTCTATATATAAAATGTTGGGTTTTTTTTACTGTGTCCTCTCTGAAGGGCATCTTTGTTCCATAGTATCTGGTTTTCTGCCATTTTATCCCAGCCTCTTAATTGTGTTTGGAATGATCTCATAACGCATTTTCTCTTATTTTACCCAGTTTGTGTTCTGTACATTTTTATTTGACCCAATTAAACTTATAAAAATTTACTAGTGGTCTTGTTTCTTCTACCGTCTATTTTCCTTTATTATTCCCCTTTGTGCTTTCCTTTCTCAGGGAGCTGACGTTACAGACCCAGGCACCGAGACCGAGGAGAGTTTGGGGGCGTCTGACTCCACCCAGAGACCAGCGGATTCCCAGACACCCAGCTGTAAGATCCAGGAAACGCTGTTAAACGCACATACGTACATCCACCTCAAACGCATCACACGTTACTCACAAGCTGTCCCGCCATCCAATTAGTTATCTGACACTTGACACGATGACTGGGAAAGATGTAATATGTTGTCGTCTGTCTGAAAGGAAGAGTGGTGCAACTGTTTGCCAAAATAAAGGTCATTTTCATGAAGGCTACAAAAATGAAACACATGATTCAAATCCTTTGGGTGTGTGTTGTAAGCCTGTAAAGCTAATACATTGAAATGTATTTAATCCTAATTTAATGATAATTACACAAGAAATCTGCATAAAATTAAGGCAATGTGATTTAACTAATATTAGATTCTATAGACTGAATGGATGAAGGCTTGAGATGCACCCACTCTGTTCATTAAACACTTCCTATTTGATCAATTACTTTTTATATTAATCCATTACATATGTTTTAACATTAGTCCTGACTTTAAAATAAAACTAATGTTTTCTCATTTAAACATTTTTCATAATGTTATGAAATTGACCTTAAACATATTTGTGCTGTAAAAATCTAAGGACATTGTTCATTTAGGCTAGAATTTAGTCATAGGTACTTGTGTTTTCATCGATCTTTGATACGTATTCTCGGTGTCTATATTTCTGATCCAGTGTCTGTACTCAAAGTTAGATTGACCTCTTTTAATCTGAACTCTCTTCCAGTCGAGGGCAGCGCGATGGAGGCGTTTTCCTCGGATCAACCTATCACAAGCTCTGGGGCACGCATGCCCCAGTCGCCACGGAGACCAACGCACCAGCTGCAGTCCCGCCTGAACATCCACCCTGCCCCATCATCAGAACTGGGACCACCTGCTCAGGTTCAGGTATGAAGGAAAAGTAATCTGTTGTGTAATAACGACAATAATGAGAATAATTACAATAAAGATCATGATTTTGTGATACTGTTGCATATTTATATATAATCCTGATGTGGCTTTCCAAATATAAACCAGACCAGTGAATTAATTGGTCAACAGAAAATTAATCACTTAAATCAGTTAGTTTTGGTTACCAAATAATCAAAATGACCAATATAGACACAACGATTAATTTATTAAAAAAAAAAAAAAAAAAAAAAGCACAATAAACAGTGTTTTCATGTCTGCGTTTCCAGCGCATGCCTGTTCGTCGTCAGTCAGTGGGGAGAGTCCCTCAGCTCACTCCCGGGGTGCCAGTAAGTGTTTCTCATCTATAGTCTGAGAACATCATCAGACGTCAGTGTGAAACTTTCACTGTGTTCGTATCCCAACGCTTCTCCACCATCTGTTCCTCTGCAGCAGCACTTGTTCGATGATGACGACAGGATGGTTCCCAACACTCCCACTCTGGTGGTACCGCACCGTGATGGATTCGACCAGGCCGTCCAGTAAGTCTCACAAACACAGACCTGGAGGTCAGATCTCCCAGGAGACATTTAATATATCATGGTTATTTATAACAAAAGCATGTTGATCTAATATGGGAACACATTTTATCACGTATTCACTGTTTTCAGAGATTCTTTAAAAAAAATTAATTACTTGTATTTAATATTTTGAAGTGTAATAAAGACAGTTTTTCATCTTTATTTTTCTATATATAAGACCACATTATTTTCTGAATGTATAAATTCAAATATTACGTTTTGTCAGATCTATATTTTGATAAAAAATTTAAGTCAGAGACGCTGAAATCCCTTGTAACCGTACTGCACTGAATGACTCTCGAGTGTTCATCAGTTCTCCCCAGGTGGCTGGCGTGCCTCGCTTTCGGTTCGGCCCTTCGGAGGACATGCCCCAGACCAGCTCGTCTTCTCACTCTGATCTGGGACAACTCGCATCACAAGGAGGTACTTCACCGCTCTGTGTTTTACTAAGTAAAACAACAACCATAAGATAACTGCAACAGAAGGAGGATGATACTTGTTTTTAAAGCAAAACTATTCTTGTCCTCAGGTCTTGGGATGTATGAAAGCCCCTTGTTCCTCGCAACTCATGAAGAAGAGTCTGGTGGACGCAGTGTTCCTACCACCCCACTACAAGTTGCAGCACCAGGTATCTGTCTGTTTGTCAGTCTGATATGAAGGGAGCAGCTCTTTCTGTGTCAACATACTCAGCATATTTCCGTTGTCAGTGTCTGGAAACTGTCTGTAAACTATCAGGTGCCAAGAATCCAAATCATTGAGTGAATCCACATCTTGTTTTTATGTCCTTTGTTTCCAGTAACCGTCTTCTCAGAGGTGGCTCAGTCTGACAGCACTGAGCACGCCTCGCAGTCGGTTCCCATGGTGAGCACGTCCACACCAGGCCTGGTGGTGCCAGGAGCAGCCGGCACAGGGGAGGAGAGAGATGATGTCTTCCTGGAGCCTGACACTGATAGGTGAGACTCACTCCTCTTTACTGTCTGTCAGTTGTTTTATGTGTTTCCCAGCTGTTGGAGCTCATGGACACTGACCTGAGACTGCAGCATCAAGTGTCTCTGCATTTCTCATCAGTTTCCTTTTCCACCTCCTCCAGCAGTAGCTGAATCAACTATAAAACTGAAATGATAAAAGATGCATTTTAGGATTGTTCTGTTCACGGATGATTTTGCAGATTGCATGACTAAGTATTTTAATATATTACGTTTTTTTTCTGTTTTCTCTATTTGTTCCAGGTCCAGTGCTGAAGCGTCAGTGGATCAGGTCGTGTCTCAGGGAGACATGGAGGAGCAAAGTCAGCCGACTGACAAGGCCAGCCTCCCCTCCACCAGCCAGGAGCCCTCCTCCAGCTCCGCGGGTAACAGTGAAGCTTCATGACTGTGCAGCTTTTCCAGCTGTTTCATGTAATCTCCTTTTTTACGCAACTGTGATGTTCAGTTCTGATTTACACGTTGTTGTTTTTTTGTAGATACAAGCAGCGCTCCACCTAAACCCTCGAGACCTGGAACGAGCAGACAGCTGCAGCGTTGGCCGGAGAGCCGGGGGGGACGAATGAAGAGAGGAGGTAACACGTTTAAAAGTAAACACACCTGATTGGTTATTTAGGTATTAGGATCAAATCCTAACTATTTTTATCTAGAAACGTATCACAAATGAAAGAACATTTGATGATGTCAATGATATTCTGACTGAAAACAGTGGCAGTTTAACAAAACTGTGCCCAGACCTGTGTATTATTAGAGAATTGTGATTGGCCATAGTCGATCACAATTCAAAGAAAACAAAGTAGAGTAACAGAGTAAGAATTCCCAGGTTTACTACCGTGCAGCAAGTAAGCTAATGCAGCATTTCACACTTTGTCCACTCAGGGATCAGTTGTGTGGTTTGCAAAGCTCCGAGTATTCTGAGGTTGAGAAATGTTCGTCAGCTTGTCTTCAATGCCAATTAAGTCCTTTAGAATCAGCCAGCGTGTTGAAGTCAATGGTGTTTCACATCAAAATCCATCGTATGTACGCAGCTGCAGTGGCTCATATTTACCCATGAACCACAGGGTCTGTTGTTCAAGTGTGATGAGGGATCTTTGTAACATATCATTCCCCAGATTTCTCTGCCCTCAGTTCCTGCCATCTCTTCCCTTTCTTTCTAAGTAAAGTTAAAAATGGCTAAACCAATAATTAGAAAATCACCAGCTTGGTTGTATCACACTTGTTTGATTCTAACAAACAGGAGGCTTCCACGCAGACTTTTACAACAACACTGATCTTTATTGTAAGTCATTTATTAAGTCCAAGATTTCTTTGCAAATTAATGCATGACTGAAAAGTGGTACCAAAGTAATTTAAACTAATAATTTATGTCCCTCATCCTCTTATTTCTAATGCACATTAATTGCAGTGTACCATGTTTTTTTGTCTGTTATACACGTACTGTACATGTTCACAAAATTAATTTCCTGCATTGTGACTTGTGCAGACCAACACTAACCCAGTTTCATTTTACAAGTCATAGTCCTTAATACATGTTGGTGTGTTTTGACTTTTAATACATGTTCATTATGTTCATTACAATGGATATTTTATACAGACACTGTGCAGATTTTTTCATCACTGT
The DNA here is from genome assembly GCF_024713975.1 of Paralichthys olivaceus. Taxonomy (NCBI): domain Eukaryota; kingdom Metazoa; phylum Chordata; class Actinopteri; order Pleuronectiformes; family Paralichthyidae; genus Paralichthys; species Paralichthys olivaceus. The sequence goes on from NC_091095.1 coordinate 6,854,066, forward strand.
TAGAGGCTGTGTTTGAAATAATATTTCATGTCAACAGGTCAGGCGTTTCCTTCTCGGGGAATACAAGGGAGACGATTCGCCAGGTGAAGCACTAATACGGAAACTTGACGACCACGACTGGGCGACGTGTCATTCCCTTCAGAAACATCCCACACCCGTGTTCAGATTCTCAACTCAGTCTTGATAATTCTTCACTTGTTCTCGAGCCATTTGTTTTTATGTTCTGTTTTTGTTTTAAATGTACTTGTAAAGTACCCTTTTATAATCACTCTCCATGCTGTTGCAGTGTGTTTTAGGAGGAACGTAATAAACGATAAGAAAATTGGTGAGAAAAAACAATCTCTGCTTTTTCATATCTTTGGGCATTTGAACAAGTCGTTGCTCTGAGGTGACACGTTGGCCGTCGTCGCAGCGATGGCGGGACGTTCACCATCCAGCCTCAGGTTGTAGGATTTGGCTGCAAAAGAAGCAGAAGGATTATTAGATGAGTTCATTGTGAATTTTCAATTTATTTTGACATTTTGGATTTTGTTTTTTGAATTAGGTGCCAGTTTCAATTTCAAACTGTCCTGGCGTTTTCAGGACATCAAGTTGGACAGTTTCTGGCAACTGCAGTGCATTGAATTTTAAGAGCTGCGATGTGTCAGGAATGATGTAGAAGACTAGACGGTAAACTGGTCCGAATACATAACACTTTAAACTCAGTAAAATCTTTATAAGGAACTATAGGATATAGGGGACATTATTGAAACGGAACCTTTTTCTTGTGGTTTCTCCGTGATGACCTTTTAGAAGAATAGACACCTCCCTCAATGACCTTTACATCTGTCTAATCCTCCACTCCACCCTAACACACACCCACACACACATGGTTTCTGTTAGACGTCTCAGACATGATGTGAATGACGTTAAATGTCTTTCAGGCTGGAACGTGAAGGATGTTTTGTGGATTTGAAGGTGCACATTTAAATATATGTACTAGATTCTACTTCATTTCTGTAGATTGAGAGGCTTATATTGAAAGCAGTGGTTTTTTTAACAAGGGTGTGAGGTTTTAATCTGAAGTACACAGCATGAACTAACATTTCCCACTAGATTTTCCTTAATTATATTTTTTCACCCCTGTCTGTTTCTGTTGGTTGGTTTAAAAAAAAAAACTAAAGAGAAGATGTTTTGCAACATTTACACCGTTGATTATCTCAGAATTATTTTTGGATCTTGCTGGGAAAAAAGGCTTTATTTTATGAGCTATTTTATGCAGCTCCAAATAAGAATCTAGTGAATTTAAATGTGGTTTCATGAGAGGACTGCTGGACGTTGTATTCCTTCTTGGTCTTTGATGAGTTTACTGAACGTATCTGTTGAGATGAGACCTACTGGCTTTACTGGTGTTGACAGTATGTGTTGTCTTACATCTGGAGAAGACGTAGTATTTGTATCCTTCTGGTTCTCGGGTGTTGGGCACAGACACAGCTGCCGTGACGGTGGTGGGGAAACCTCTCCAGGACGTCCGGATGTTGATGACCGGGCCTAGAAGAGACACTGAAAACACAACGGTGTCAAACGAGGGAGGAAACCACAATGGGTGTCGTGTTGTTTTCCTCATCTCAAGTGTTTTAGCATTCAAAAAATTCTAACCCAGTAAATGTTGCACATGCCGTTTGGTATTTGCAACATGGACCTTTCTGCATTTTCACCCTGAAATACCAAGACTCAGTATTTCAGAGAACTACACATGCTGCGAAATGGTCAACATGTCAAATACTCAGCAAAACACCCAGTGAGTCACCACAGTTACTGTTCTACAGAACCACATGAATGACAAGAGGAACACGTCGTGAAACACGAGCTAAACATTTAAATATCCTCATGCATTTTTATACCTGCTTGTCGAGCCACCCGGTTGCGGACAGTGTACACGGCGTGCTGGGCTTTCCTGCCACATGACTGACTGGTACCTAACTGGTATGAGTATTTCTGGACCAGTCCCCCTTAAAGAACCAATCAAAATCTCAGAATCAATTTAATTAACAAGTATTTTGTACAAACAGAGTAAAGCTAGTGTTTTGGTTAAATTAAGATGAAACCCAGAGACGGTCAGCACCTCTCTTGAAGAAGTAGACGGACTCTCTCCTCCTCTGGTACTGAGGCACAGACAGAGCAGCAGTGATGTGGCCTCGCAGCCCGTCGAAGCCTGTTTCAATGACTTTAGGATAACCACGGTCCAAAACATCATTTTCATATCTCCAGTACTCGGATCCCTGCGACCATCATGAGCACAAACTGAAAAAAGTTAGAACTTGAAGATGTACCTTGAATTTGTAGCAGCAGAATAAATTTATGACGTTTATTAAATTCGTCAAATCCAGCAGAAGCACATGTTAACTCAGATTAAATGAGAAAAGTCGACCTTGAAAATGTATGTTTTGCCTTGACAGCTGCAGCGTGTGAACACAGTGTCAATGGGGGATGGGACACCCCACACTTGTGTGATGCCTCTGGCCGGACCTGGCTCCCTGTGTCTGTTCAGGAACCAGAAGTAGTGTCCTGTAAAAACAATAAATGAATAAAACACATTAACACATATAGTGGTTGTCCACCTTCATTTGATATCATGTAAATCAGGGGTCAGCAGTGAGGCTGTTGGCACTAACCTCTGAAAACCACCACCGTGCCGTTCCTCAGGGTGGTAACTGCTCCCACCGGGCGCCCGCTGCACAGGTTTGTATCGTTGCTGTCATCTGGAAAAAGGACACATTCATGAGGGAAACATCCGTTCGGATTGACGAGTAATAAGACAGAGAAATCGTGTGATGACAGACTGAGCTACTGAGTGTTCATCGTATTTGCTTTTGTCTCAGAAGCTTCATTTTTACCTGTTTTGTGAACTTTTTTTCCCTGCATTAAAATACATTCATTTTTAATTACAATAAAAAAAAAATGACTGCAAATAGTTCTGTAAAAGGAACATCTTTGCATTTCTATTAAATTCATGTAAAACAAATTGTGGAAACAGATGTTTATACTTGAAGGATAGACACTGTATGTGAAGGAGGTGGTAGGTGTTGAATGATGAGAACATTTCTCACCTGCCTGGTAGTCTCCTGGATTGTCTATGGTCAGAGTTTGTGCAGCGTCCACTGGTTTAGTCTCTGGGTCTTTGGGGGGAGGGTTCACCACAGTCGGTTTAGCTGGTAATGGATTGTTTTGGGGTTGCTTGGTGGGTTTGGATGGTTGGGGTTGCTCTGTGGGTTTGGATGGTTGGGGTTGCTCTGTGGGTTTGGATGGTTGGGGTTGCTCTGTGGGTTTGGATGGTTGGGGTTGCTCTGTTGGTTTGGATGGTTGGGGTTGCTCTGTGGGTGTGGATGGTTGGGGTTGCTCTGTGGGTGTGGATGGTTGGGGTTGCTCTGTGGGTTTCGATGGTTGGGGTTGCTCAGTCGAGTCCGGTGTTACTCTCACTGGATCTGCAGTGGTTACTTGTGGTGTTACCTCATCTGTGGTACCGTCCTGTGCTGCAGATGTGGATGAGGGAATGTGAGTTGTCGGGGCATCGAGTTCTGGGGAACCACTGGTGGAGGGATCTTGAGGGCCTGTTGTTGAGTCCTCTGAGCTGCTCTCAGTATTTTGTGGATCAGGATAGGAAGTGGTTGCGTCTGGGATGGTTGTCAAGTCCAGGGTTGATGAGGCAGGGACGGTGATGGGGACAGTGGTGGACTGTGACATAACCACGGTTCTGTCGTCCTGTGTGAGTTCTGTGGATGCTGAAGCTGCTGTGGTGAAGGGAAGCGTTGTGACCTCTGCATTGTCAGAAGAGGCTTCTGGCAGATGTGTCGTCTGTGCTGCAGGAGAAACGTCATCCTCTGGTTGGACGGTTCCCTGCCCTGCTGTCTCCGGCTCTGGGCTGCTGGCTGTAGCAGAAACCTCTGTTTGGGCTGCAGAGGTTGGTGTTGGCTGGTTGGAGACCTGCTCAGCTGCTGTTGTGGCCTGAGGGAGGGTTGTTCCTGGATCACTGGAACCTGGAGGTGAGCATGATTATCAAATGTTAGATTTGAATTAGAATCACACAGTTGTATTGAGACATATGTTAATAAATCATCAGAAATCAATGACAGCCGACGTGTTGGACAGGGCTTCACACCACCCTCTTAAAAACTGCACATCAGAGAACATCTTCTGAACGAGTGGTGTTCATCCTCCTGCAGAGTTCAGAGACATTGAGATTTGTTTCCTCTCCCTACCTGTGCTCTCTGTGGGGGCATCTCCACTGGTCATATAAATGGTGGGGCCATCGTCTGTCTGAGTCATTTCTGTCTGAGTGATGACTGTGACTGACTGCAGGGTGGGTTCAGTGGAGACATGATCCAGGTCATCAGCTGTGGACGACCCATAACCACTGGTGCCTTCAGGGACTGGACTTGTCTCCTCTTGTCCAGTGTTGGTGAATTCATCATCTGGGGGTAGCAGGTTGTTTGTATCTTCAAGAGAAGTGAAACAGTGTGTGAACCCACAGTCACAAAAACAACTGGAGAAAGAGCTTTGATAGATTTATCATCACTGCCGACCATCGCTGGAGTCATCTGCTAGATATGAGGTTGGACCAACCAGAGGAACTGAATTTTCATCTGTGAGAAAACAAATACATTTTCAATTTCAACACCTACAGTATATCTTTATTTCCCCTGTGTTAGTTGCACCGAGGCTGTGACTCTGCATGGAAACATCACAACATGTCTTCGTCCTGAGAATGAAGGTGACGAGAATGAAAAAAGCTCCACCCTCTTGACTATTCCAGGCCAGCTCTTGAATTAAACTGAGAAACTTCTCAGTCATCATTTCTTGGCTTGGTTTGGTGCTTTCCTCTCTTGTGACTGAGCCTGTGCCCGTAACCCTCCCACGCACTCATCACAACACTGCTGCCTTGTGTTTCTCTTGGCCCGAGAGCCTGGTTCTCTTGGCTAGTCCTGGTGGGACTCGGCCCCTCAAAGCAAACCACAACGACAGAGTGGTCGACGGTAAACGTCGTAAATCCTGTTAAACGAATCAGGTTCAGCTCATAATAATCAGTTAGTGATGATTATGTAACATGGGGAAGTTGAAAGGCAGTAGATCACATACTGTACCTCCGCCGTCAAGATCATTCTGTGTGAAATGGACATCTCGAAATGTTAAAGAAAGTGAAAAAAATGTCCTAGATCTGCCCCCGGATCCAGATCCACACCGAAATTTAATTGTGATCCATGAATTATTCTCTGAGAAATCAGGGGAAATAATGAAAAATACCAAATCCTGCAATTTTAAAAACTTAATGGGCTGATCCCTGACCCAGACTGCATCCTTCTGCCAAGTTTCATGATCATTTTTGTGTTATTTAAATTACAAACAAACATAGATCCAAAAGGTGATAGGTAATAAGGTAATGAAATTATATACAGCTTCCTTTGAGTACATCTCCAACAGTCACCTGCGTTGTTTCCCTCGCTGAATGTAGAAGCCTGCTGCTCTGGTCCCATCAGAGGCGGCTCTGTGGGAATATTCAGGAATAATAAATATTAGCGAGCCCTAGAAATATTCCTCCAAGATCCTAAAAAACTGAAAAACGTACAAAGAATTTAACCTGTTACCAAGAAATGTATACCTGTGGGTTTCTTAATGTTTACACTATCACATGAACTAGTCTTCACTGGAGCTGTTGCACTGGCTGCTCCACTGATTTCCTCTGTAGTAATTACCAAGACAGAAAATATTGTCAAATGGAAACCAATGCATCGGTGCAGATATCATTGCACGCTAGTCCATGCACGTGTACTGATCTCATAGTGCAGGTGAGAAAGGTGAGGGCTGATTTTAACATGCAGCCATGCTTTCACACAAGCACCACCACCACCAAATGTCAACAGACGACACCAGAGATGGATGAGCACTTAGTAATGACGGAATATATTATGGTGATACCACAGAGTATGAAACAGTGAAGGGGATGTGTGGACGTGAACGTGCAGAAAATAACATGATGAGCATGCTGAATGAGCTGGACAACGCTCACCCTCTGCATCACAGTGGCTTGTGTAATCTGGACAACACTGGTTGAACTTGAAGCAGTCAGTGTCGCAGGTGCACCGCCGGCCTCTCTTGAATGTTTCTCCACATCGACCCTTACATGAGTTTTCTGTCGCACACAAACAAAGCAGGGCTCGACACACACGTACAAAAAAAACACACAGTGCTGAATATATTCATCATATTAATTACTTATTTAAGGTTTATGACACATTGCTCTCTTAGTAAAACATGAAAATCACAATTAAACTGATATGACAAACTACAACTTGTTTCGGTTGTACAAAATTCTGTTGGATTTCTGGCCAGATTAAAAATAGAGTTTTGATTATATCAGGAGAGTAGAGACTCACTTGTGGTGCATTGAGATTCATAGTCTTCGCAGCATTCTCCATAAAGCAGGCAGGTGTAATCACACTGGCACATGTAACCCCTGTAGTACTCAGCACCACATCGTCCTTTACAGCTCGCTGCAGAAAATCCATTGAAAATCAAATGACACACATGCTTTTCATTTTTTTTTTCTACAATACCAAAGTCTCTGTGAGTGTCTATTATTCTCCAGAGTGGTTCGACTCTCTGCTGTGTAATTATTTACAGTGTAAACATGAATGAATGACAGCTCAGCAAACACACAACACCACGAAATAGCTTCATTAAAAACATCTCGCTTAATCTTTGTGACCCTCAGAACACAAGAAAAAACACTATTGGTCAAATGTTCCCAGTGCGACACGAGTTATACTCACTCTGAGCCGCACTAAGTGTCAAGGCACATGCCAAGAAAATAACAGCACAAAGCAAAGTGGAAGACATCTTCATTTCAACCTGTAAAGTGAGACACAAAAAGAATAAATACATCAGATAGTTGTGTAAGTGGCAGATTTATGTTTGAAAGAAGATAATATATATGACTTTATTTTAAAGTTAAGAGAGAACATGTATCTTACCTCTGTCTGCTGCTGCTGCTGCTGCTGCTGCTGAAGTTCAGACTCCTGCTGCTTTTAAAAGCCTGGGACAGACCGACCGGCTGGACGTCCCTTTAATTGGCGAATCCGGTCTAATTAAAAGTTGTGGTGAGCTCACAGGCCATACAGGGAGGATCCTCCCGTCCAGACCATATAGGTCCAGACATCATGATTCCCCGCAAACAGCTGGAGGCACGTCAACACACATCTGTGCCAGACAGACGGCTGACCTCACACACTGTTAGTGTGACCTGTTAGTCAGTCACATGTGGGTGGACGAGACACATTGAAATCATCATAGATGAATCAGGACCTGGTCAAACAACTTAGATACAGTCAGTGGTCGAGAGCCGTTAAATCCACAGCAGCCTCATTTTAATGTGATATATATTTTAATACATGAGAGAAACCAGTGGAAAAACGATTTTCTTAAGTTAAATTGGCAATTCCACACTATATCACCACAATTACTCAACTACATCTTGTGCAAAATGTATTTGTATAAAAGTAATATTTCAGCAAAATGTAATTATTACATATTCAAAACTGATTTGTCTAACTGGGTAATAACATTTCCTGATTCCAGTCCATGAATAAATGTCTCTATTTTTTCAGCACTGTGAAGGACATTGCTTGTAATGAGCCACAAATGTGGGTTTTACTATATCTGAGGTTTCTGTTACTGAATATTTTCCATGGTGGTATATAGTCAGTGAGGTTACATGCACTGAAGTAACCTGCTTGTTTTTCTGCAGAGATCCCTCAGTACAGTGACCTTACAGCACAGTGACAACTTGTTCAATAACAGTTTGTCCTTGAATGCAACTGCACTGCTTTATTCTGTATTAGGAAAATTGAGATAAATATTAAGCGATTTTTTGAAAATGTATTTAATTTTCCTCAACTCGCTTTATGAATCTAAATCAAATATGAAAGTATTACTTCTATATATTAGCCTGTCGAGTATCCAGGGCTCAATACAAACACTATTATCTGTCATTTGTTTTATTTTCCTACCATTGTAAAACACTTTGTAATGTAGATTTTGAAAACTGCTCTATAGATAAAGTTTATTATATCATATCATAGTTTATTTATCATTATTATAGTTTAGTTAACTTACTTTAATTAAATGATAATTAAAGTGTTAATTCAGAAAAACAGAGAAGATTTAAGGTTAAACCTTAATTTGAATGCAATATGCTTCCATACAACCTTCCTATGAATGCATAAATAATAATTTCCTAAATGGCATTCCATAATCATTCTATCTATATAGATTGCTGCAGGCGTTGATGGACCATATCAGGTCTGTGGTATTTTACAGTCATGTCATGGTCCAATTAGAGGAAAAGGCCTCATTAGTGCACTTGTGTCAAGGAGATAATGACGACAGGGTCTGGTTGAAATGACTCGTCCTCCTGGACACTCAGGTCAACACAGAGAGAGACACAAATCATCCACTGCAGCAATGGAACAGAGGAAGTATCGAGCCCTTGTCAAATTCAGTTGAAAATCACCGACCCTCACAAATCAACATCATGCCACACTTAGAAGTTTAGTGGGTTGCATTGAAGTTTAAAAGTAAAGTCAATGCGCCCCCTTGTGGCTACAAGGTTGCCTAAGTGTATTTTCTGCTCATGGTTCAAGGGGTGGGGGGTGGGGGTTCCTGCTCATGAACTCACAGCAAAACTTTGCAAGGGTGTCGTCCTAATTAAAGTCAAGTTAATAAAGACAATTGAAGGTTTTGCAATGTTGTCTCCAGTTACTAGATTATTATTATTGTCTCTAGCATCCTTCCATTCCTCCACCATCCATCCTTCAGCTGCACTGGGAGCCTGGAGCTAACCCCAGTGGCACTGGACAAGATATTGGGTAAATCAATCACAGGACTATTTTTGTACAATACTTGTAGTTATCACTAAAACCACATCAACAACAACAAAAATACAAAGACATTGGTTTGGATTGCTTTGAGACGAGAACAACAGCATTGAAGTTTTCTTGTGATTAAGTTGTTTACAAAACTTGATCAATACTGCAGATAGCAAACTTAGCATTGATTAACACGTATGATATATGTGATCGTTAGGGATTTTCTACTTGTCTTAACAATACAAGGTATCTGCTGTGACTTCCGATCATTTTGAGACATGAGCAGCCCACACAGAGGCAGAGACCTGGCCCACACTGACTGTCGTGATAAAAGCTGGAGACAGTGCAGACCGTCACAACAACACATTCACAGTTGGATGTTGAACACAGGATCTCCTTGAGATGAGAGTGGCTGCCGAGAGGAAAGTCTGGATCTTAAGTGGTTCCTGTGTTCATGAACAGCGGAGGCCATCTTTTGTATTGGCAGCTTTAATCTGTCTGTGTGATGTTGTTGTGAAAGAAGCAGGAACATGGAGACACACAGGAGAGGAGATGTAGACACGTTAGTTCTGTGAAGATACAGTTGAAAGAACCACAATAATAGAAGCTCAGGAAATCCCTGGTTACATGCAAAATAATCCTGCAAAGAAATGTATATAATAAAGTTGATGATGACAGCTCTTCATCTGGCACCTGCAAAATCCAGCAGAAATAATGACACTGCCTGTCACGGTGTATTTGTTTACAGTGTATTGATATGGTGATGAATGAGATCATGATCAGAAAGGACCTTTAGAGGGAGACAAATAGAACATTTGGGCCAGCGTCTGAAGCAACATCTCAGGATAAGAATAGAAACACCAACAGGTGGCAGGGGCTGATGATGCATAATTAAATTCATCAGCTCGTTTCATTTTATTCGGTTGATTTTACTGCAGATTTAAACGCTCAAACGATTATTCTCCTTTTCATTTATGTGCCCAGATGGAAGTGAAGGGAAGGGACACGGCCAATCAGACTGTTTACCAACAGGGTTTGTGTGCAACCACAGCATTTCTCTGTCTCACATTGAACATATGGATAAGCTTCATCACATGAGCTGAATCTTATGTGTTTTGTGTCCTCACAGATATCTGAGATAACATGCTCTCTGCTCAGCTGCAGCTCAGTGTCAGTCTGAAGGTGGAATTGATCTCAGTCACTACACAGGAAATAGAAACTAACTCTAACCCTGTATTGAGCGACCTCACTGCCTTTAACATTAACTTGTGCTGCAGCCTCTATTGATTTCAACATTGCATCACGGAGCATCAGCACCTCCAGCAGAGGAGTCCCACAGCTCTGGTGTCTGATGTGTAAAGCACCTGAAAGGTCGTGTGGACTTCAATCACAACAGCTGTGGATGTGGCAGGACTCTCACTGTCAACCAAAACACTGGCTGTGTGCAATTTATGATCGAAAATATATTTCAACAAGAATGGCATCAGGGAAGTGCATTTTCCAACAGTATATATATATATATATATATATATAGAGAGAGAGCGAGAGAGAGAGAGAGAGAGAGAGAATTAAAAAAAGGCATTTTGTGAGATTTTATAGAGAATATGAATCAACTAAGAATATAAAGTATAATCTGCAGCTTAATCAGAAATGGAAAAAATTACTATTTGCAGTAAATTTTTGGCTATAAAAATTAAGACAATGACAAGTTTCATTCATCTGTTTAATTCTGAAAAGATAAAAAAACTCTAGGATTGCACTCAGTACAGTCTGCCAAAGTCCAATAGTCCCCTTGAAATCAAGTAAGCTGCAATAAGTTTCTATTTTTCATTAAGATTCATGCATTATTCCCTCAGAATTGATAAAATTGCCAAACACTCCCCATCTTGCAAAGTTTAAGGATGTGACAAAAATAATCTTGGATCTACTCCAATATTTAATTTGTTCTTTTTTGGTCAATGTCCCATCCTTCCACCAGGTTTTCATGGAAATCCGTTACCTCCTCCAGGACGACTGTCACCAGCTCAGCCATGTTATCTGACACTGATAAGCAGGTTCACGTGGAGATAAATATATTCCTGTCACTCAAACATATCCTGCACCAGTATGTTATATACATGCTGTCTCGTTACCCTTCAAGCTGGTGCGGTCACATGCGGACGTTTGGCAATGTAGGTTAAACTTGTGCTAAAATTACATATCAAATGTCAAATCACAGGATCCAATTTGTATCTGTATTCCACCAAGCCAGTGCGTATAAATATACATTTATATTATAATATCTGTTCATAAACAGCTGGGCACAATAGAATGCTTATTTCTTGCCAAGTAATATCAAGCTATTCCTTCTCCATCTCTACCAATAACTAACTGTGCTATACAATTTAGATTATTCTCTCTGGGACTGATTCTAGAAAAGAAATCAATGCTGCTGATGCATTTTAAAAATGAGAGTAAAAAAAGAGTCAGAATAAAAACATATTCCTACCATGCCAGAGAAGGAGAAATGGATCAGTTTCAATTTATGATGTGATAAATTTTGATTAAATCATAAAACTTTTCATATTATAATGTGATAACTCTCATTGATATAACAATAATTTATCACAGTATACATTTTGTGTCACATGATACTGATTAATATTTGCACAATGCAACGTGGCAGTAGTACGCTTCCGTAAGGCCATGCGGCCCGTTTCTTACACTGGACACCTTGAAGCTATGATGGTTTGTTGACTCCCAAAGACACAAAACAAGTCAACCAAGAGTTTGTGTTTTTGCTCTGACTTACACTTGTTGTGACTGTATGCAAAAGACAGTTTACGTGTACGGCTTTCCTTGTTGATGATAAATAACAGGAATCTACATGACTCAAGGGGCCTGACCACACTGGCTTATAGAGGTCAATATGATAGATGAGTGTTAATTGAGGAGAACGCAGTTTAAGCTTTGTTTCTCCTGTGTGTTTTCCCTTATCTTATAATACATGACTTCTCCTGACACTGTCTTTTTAGCCTCTTAAGCCTCCCAAACTGCTGCCAGGGCTGCTCATTAACTAAAGATATCCCAGGTACTAAAACAAGGTATCAAATCAAACAGCTTTAATGATGAGCTGGAACAAACTGAGTCAGATGTTATATATGTTGACATTCACATTAATAAACCAGTTTTAACTCTCACCTCGGTTATTATCATATATACGATATGGTTTTGACAAGGTACATGAGAAACCTGGTCTGGCCACCAGTTATATCAGAGAGCTTCAAAGTCCCGATGCTCCAAGTATTAATCTGAGCTCCTCCAACCAACACTTGCTAATAGGTTCTAAATCAAGGCTGGAAACTCCGGGCTTTTCAATCCAAAACAATGGAAGTACTGGGGTTCTTCAAACGTAAAAAAAAACATCAAATGCCTCCATTCTGCTCCTGTGGTGTCGTCCAAGTGTCCATAAACACGACATTCAAATTCTACTCAACACGGCATCATTTACACCATGTTGTTAGCCTAGATTTCCTCTGTTATCCTCAGCCCGGCGCCACGGTCACATCCTGTGCACACACTGCACAACATTTACATTTACATTTACATTTAGGGCATTTAGCAGACGCTTTTGTCCAAAGCGACTTACAATAAGTACATTTGTCACAAGAGAGAAACCACAACATATCACCATCGATGGGGTAAAACGAAATATAGAAACAATTGTCAAGCCCTCATTTGAGGATCGTAACTGCTATTTGTGAAAGATTCTTTAAGTGCATAAGTGTTATGATTGAAGTGCTAATCATACAAACATACAAGTGCATACATTTTTTGGGGGGGGGGGGGTTTGGAGGGAGTCATGCTAAGCAGGGTCCAGGTGAAGTCTGAACAAATGAGTTCAAAGCTCATTTTCTGTTGTTTTTTTCTGTTTGAAGAATTGGTCACCATTTACTTCAATTGCATTGGATGTGGCTCCAACGCTGTTTACCCCTGGACTGAAACACTTCCCCCACCCCTCCATTGGCTGAGTGGTGGGTAGATAATGAGTGAAGTTTTGGGTGAACTATCCCTTTAATGTTACAGCATCTTAGTGTTTTAATCCCTCAATGTGTATTAATTAATTTCAATTGCTATAAAGTGGAAGAAATGAGTTATTAAACCACTAAACCTTCTTTTACCCCTGATTTTTATTTTGCTGCACAAACCTCCTTTTACATTATTCCTGCAGCCTGTACTGTGTGGGCGTTCCCTCTGAGACAGCCACCCAATGGGCTGCGCGTATACTCTCGTAGACCCTCCCTTTCAGGGTTGCTATGCCTACTACACGTTTCTCCCTGAGTGACGAGCCGGGGCGGCCAATCAGCGCGGGGCCGGGGGGCGGGCACAGGGGGGTAGGGGGGGGGAGTGTTTGACGGCGGTGGAGCTTCTACTACTAAGATCAAACCGCTGCGGGAGCACGCGAGCACGCGAGCGGTGCGGGTGTAAGATGTCGGAGGAACGCGTGAACAGGTAACGACATCTTTCTTCGTGTCCGCAGCTTCGCTCCGGGACTCCGGCTCGGAGCTGTGACGGGCAGCGGGGCGCTCGGACGTGGGTGCGACATTGTTGAATTGAAACTGGCGGCTGGAGGGGGACGCGTTCGTTTGACATGTGAACGGAGGGAAACGAAGCTAGAAGCGGCGAGACAGACAAACTTGTGTGAGACAAACCTGAGGTGAGAATATTGCGGGAGTTGTGTCTCTGAGCAGCTCCACAACAAAGCCTCAGTGATGTAGCTCTTTCTGGGAAGGATTCGTGGTCAGCATCATCTGGTTTATCGCACTGGATTTTTGGATCGTGTTGGTGTGTATCTGTCAGTGAATTTAAAAATGTCTCTTGTCTCTTGTTGTTGGAAGTATTAAGTTTATGCAACGATATAAACCTGTGATTGAGCTCTTCACAGGGCTTTTTATTGAGATTTTAAAGATATGAGGGAGGAGAGGTTGATAAAACAATCTCAGTATTTTTCAGTACGTCATTTTCAAGTTCATTATATATATCAATGTGTTGTCCATGCATGGAGAGAGCCCAGTGAGGAGGTATAATTGATTTTTACAAGTTTAGAACCACAACCTTCACTGCAGGAGTTATAATAAGTCTTTAAACTTAAAAGAAACATAATTAATGTGACATTTATCGTGAGAATGATTAATGTTGACTGATTGAAAACGATATCTTCACAAAGTAAAACCTAAGTTTGTGACTGAGATACCTACTGGACATTTGACAAAGATTGTGACTATTTCTAAACCACCTCTAATGTGCACCTACCTAAAAAAGATAGCCGAGCCTGGCTGGTATATATTGGTTGGTTGATAATATTGGTACATCATTATATTCACCGATTTGAAAACTTTTATTTTCACAGAATAAATAATGCAGAGAAGATGTCCATTACAATGCGCATTCTTCTCTGAATTCAGAGAATGATCTTATACGAATCAGATGAGAGAGAAAGAGCTTTATTTTATTCATTGGGCAAATCATTCTTTAATATCTCCACAGAGAGGATCTTCATTTATCAGTTTTTTTTAATATAAAACTTAAAAGATGCAATCTATGATCCTAAAAGTTGCCTGAAGGTGTGAATGTGGATGAATGAATGTGAATATGCCTCTAGCCTCTATGGCCAAAACTGACAAATGTGTTTTTTTTATTATTATTTATTTTTGGTGGCCTGTGTATCTGTTCACCACAATAACCATCATTTGATTGCACCTCTCCTGTCACTCGCTCCTGTATGCTTTCATGCAATGAGTTAGCTGACTTGGATTTTACCAACAGTGTTTGGGGTAAAAAGGCTTCAAAAGTGAGGTTAAGATGGATGTTTTGGTGAGTTTCACTGAATCATTTTAAGAAGGTTACTGTGTCAGGTTGCACCAAAGCCTGGAGTTCCCCTTTGACTGCTCTAAGATTTTTCTCTGTGACGATCAACTTAATTTCCTCACAGCTGTAGCATAACGCCACAGTAGTTGTACATCTTCAGACCACTACACAGCCGTGTGCTTGGATTGTTATTCTATCTAAGTCTCAGAAAGCAAATGGCTGGAGTTGAGCGGTGGCTGCTGCTGGGTCCTATGATCTCAATGAAGTAAACAACACACTCTCTGGTGCCTTGACTTCAACAGGAGAGAGACCATCTCCCTGCTGAATGCTGAGAAACAGTCAGGGTGTGTCGGATGGAAAGAAATGATACTGAGCAAAAGGGGGGGGGTTTCACTATCACTATCACTGGATGAAAAAAAAAAAGTATACCAGCGTTGGAACACCTGTCTTCTTGGCAGATCGTATTTGGTGCTGGGTAGGCCTTGACTATCAGTGTTCATTTTCTTTTTAGATGTGCAAGTTGTGGGCAGTTGTGCATTTTTCGATCAATCAAAGAACTGAATTGCCGCCCTACTCCTGAACCCTTCCCTGGGTCAGTTACAGTCATTGTTATAGTTTGTGAAGTGATGTGTGCCTTAATGATGAAATACTACATGAATGGCTTATCAATATAATTGTTATCTGCAGCTCTTTCTGTCCGAGCCGGAGAGGGATTCTGTTTTTTGCATCCAAACCCGTCCCAGTGGAATCCCTCCAGAGATATGAGACATGCAACAGGTCATTATGAAGCCACAGACAGTGAGGAGGCTGGCCACCTGAGAGAATAATACATTCAGTGAAATAGTGCCCACACCTCTAGTCTCACCCTCGGGCTTCTGGCTGATTGTCTGTTGGTTGACTGCTTCTCTCCCCACCGCCTTGCAGCAGCATGCAGCCGTTTATTAAACCAGAAACACATTGGTCGTAAACCCTCCCCACGTGTTATGGAGGAAGAAGCAAAAGGAAGAGTTATCTGCTTTGCATTTAGATTTGAATGGAGATGTTTGTGCTAATGTGACAACAACCTGCTGAACGGTGCTTCAGTTCAAATATTCAAATGCTCAACAATGTGCATACGCTCGCAGCCATGCATAGTTAATGAGCTGTACTCTTCAGTCTCCCTGACTCCTCTTTCTCTCTCTTTGACCCATAAGGATCTTCTTACTATTACTTATTGCTATTGTGCCTCCCTCTTTCTCTGTATTGGCTCTCTTGCAACACATCATGTGATGCCCATGACAATATTAATTATACATGTGACGCCTCTCATATGTAGGCTACAGTGCTGCAAGGCCTCCCCTCATTTTTTGCCAAGCAGGGCAGAACCCAGAGGCAGGAAATCTCAGGCAGGAAACAGTGAAGCTAACCTGTTACGTAGAAAAAACACAACCAAAACTAAACACTCTATTAACTGTGCGTTAATTTTTTTGCATTACACACAGGGAGGTGACAACAGGTGACATGCTGCAGGGGAATTTTTATAAAAGTCTGTCATATAAATCCATGACCTGAGCCTGAGGTTGTGAATGGTCCCAGCCAAGGTTCCCCTAATGGCAGATGGGAAGATCCTGGGGCAGGATGGAGGAGCAGGCCTAACCCCCACCCACTCACCCACCTTGGCTCCTGTCCTGGGTCTATTTCTGGGTTACTGGTTCATTTCATGCTGTGCTGTGCTCAAGAGGCAAGAGTGATAAGAAAGAGATGCGACTGATTCCGATCATTTTGTTGATTGGCTTAATAGCGGCATGAAGACTGGTGTTTTACTTTGAGATTATTTTAGAACGAAAAAAGGAATCAGTCAAACCTGTAATATCTTTCATGCAGATTTGAATGTTTTTCTTTTTATAAATGAGATATTAGAAAACTAGAGCATTTTGTATTTTATAGACTAAACAAATAATTGATTATTGTAAAACAAATTAATCAACAGTAAAAATTGAGCTCATGAATGAATCCACAATTTTCCATATTGATTAGTTGTGTCAGCACTGTTTTACAAAAATATAAGAAAATAATCAATCAATTATTGACAATTAAATTGTAGAAATACTCATCAAGTCATTTAGCATGACAAATGTCAAGGTGACGTCTTCAGAAATACACTTTCATTTCCAAACCTAAAGAGGATGAAGATAAACATTAGATATTAACATTTGAGAGGCTAGAACTGGCACATATTTGACATGTTTGCATAAAAACATAGATTAATTAGCTGCCGGTGCCAGGGGGAGTGTTGTCAATGAGTCACTAAGACGAGAAAAGAATACAGCTGGAAAGCGTCCTCAACACTGTCTTAATTCACTGAGTTCAACACACATGCTCCTCTCAAGCCTGTGCATGGACCTCGACAGGCATCGTGAGAGTGTTTGCCGTCTCGCCGTGCGCTCCCTGCTCTCACACAGCTGGTGATGCCAGGGCTGGGAGGTGATGCCCGCCTGGCACGTTGTCATAGACTGAGCTGGACTGAGGCCGTGTGCTGCTGTGACAAAAGCACATTCAGGTCTGGACAATGGGGAGCTGATAGCCTGGGTTGTGTTTATCACTCTCGCTTTCTCTGCCCCTCACAGCCTCCTGTCTATTGTGTTTGCTGCCTCACCGTTTCTCTTTCTGTCTCGGTCACTGAAGCCTCGACTACACACTCACCAAGCAGCTTGTTTATTGCTCTTAGCGAAAGGCTCTGTGCTGCTATAGCGCTTTAGTCATTAAATACAGGCTGTAATTCTATCATCAAGTCGGCAGTGATGTGATGTGATTGTTTGTTCCAGTGAGTCATTGTTAAAGTGTAGGCTCTGGTTTTACCGTGCTTTTTGTCGACTCATTTGGCTTTGAGGGGTGAGCTGACAATTTGAGACTGCTGAAGTTGTCGTCGGTAATTGTAGCAATCATCTTCCTGTTGTAATAGACAAACAATGAGTCACCACCTGGATTCTGTGTAACTGGTAAGGTCAGTGGGTCTGTTGTAAACAGTTGATCTGGTCTATAGTTCATCTTGAAGCTTCAAAACATCAGCTGACTGACATCACTTTATTTCCACCAATCTATTATCTGTCTTTTTTGTTAATGAAATGTCAGAAACGGACACTCATCTAAATTTGTGAGAGCCCAAGCAAATGTGTTCAGAGTTCTCGATTTGCGATCTGCGAACAGTCCAAAACCCAAAAGTCATTGCAAACATTAAGTTATTGATTTTTTTAAATAGACTAGATACTAAATGATTGGTTGATCAATCCAGTGAAACATATTCTAGTTTCAGCTTTTCATATATGAATATTTTGAGCAGAAGATTTTGGACGTTTAAGTCGGTGAACTGAATGTCTGTAGGTTGTTTAGACTTTGGGTCCTAATCAGCATTTGTTGCTATTTTATGACATTTTATCAGCTACAAAGTAATCGATTCATTGACAAAATTCTTATTATTATTATATATTTGTTTGATAATGAATTTCATTTTAAAATTTTCATGCAGCAGTCATAATCCCCACCGAAGAATGACCACTTGTTAACATGTGACCAAAAGCTCACATTTAGTCCATATGATGACTCTTGAGACAGCACCATTCACTCAATATAGAGCATGAGTCATAGCAGTTTGAATTTCACTAACATGTTTGGTTTGAACTGTGTAGACTTGAGCTGTGGAGATGTTAAAATACTTAATGCCTGCAGACGTAAACTCTTTGTGGTGCCACTACTGGAAAGAGAAACTAAATTAAACGGCATCTAAGCTCATATTGAAGCTTGACCGATCAATCATCCCACACAGGTTTTATATATCAATGAAAGAAACTGCTGAACCTCCACAGTGAAGTCTTAGAATTACCAGCCACAGCAATGACTCATCCCACGCTGCTAGATGTGACAGAAGACTGTCGGTGGTGGTCAGGGCGGAAATTAGGCCTGACATGAAATGATCTCTCCTCCACGCTTCGCCAAATCAGGTTTGAAAGTAACACTGAAGGAGAAAAGGGAGGGACTGTGAAGTAGACTCCACATCGAGGCTTTGTATATGCACTGGAAGTTTGAAGCTATGGTCTGTTGTTATTATTTTCTTTACTGCTGATCTGTTAATCTTTATTTTAAAGATATCCACTATAACCATATAAACCATAGACTGTATAAGATGGATGACTTGACAACGAGTGAAGCCAAAGCATCTCAATCACAACCTCGTGGATGGCTGCAGGATAGGTCATAAATCCCATATCCCCCATGTTAGTGGATGGGACATGGACCGAACTTAAATGTCCAAGCACATGTCCAGTACATTATAGCTCTTATCACACTGATGTGTTATTTTTTCTATAAAGTTGGGTTTTGATTTGTTATTTGAAGCCATTAAAAATGGTGTGAAACGTCACAATTGACAGCTGAGACTGACCTGTGATTGGTCGATCATGCGTATCGGTGGGACCTTGCTGCCGCGGCTCTGTCCTTGATTGTTACTGCGCAGACTCTGGCTCTAAATGCACAAGACTGTGAGCAGGTTTGTGAATACACAAAACTGAACATTGAAAAATATATTTTTGAGTCTTTTGCTGCATGTTTTAAAGAACTCTTTCTCTCTTTGTCGTACGTCACTCAACCTTATGTGTCATCTTGTCCTTGACCGGTTTGGAGACTTGTTTATTCTATATCTACTCCTCCTTTTTCCTCTCTCTGTTCTTTCTCCTTTTTGTCATATTCTGTCTCCCTCCTGCTCGGCTCCCTGAGCTCGTGACAAATGGGCCTGTGCAGAGGTTACTGAAGCATCTTTACACCACACTTGAATGTGTCATTACATTTAACCCAATTCCTTTTTTTATTTGGTCTTTGAGCCGGAGGAGGCTGCTGCTCTCCGGTGTTTTCACAGACGGTGTAAGGAGAGAGACACAGGGAGTATTGCCTGTCCAACCTCTCTCATCTCCTCTCCCACCCAGAGGAGGGAGAGAGGCAGGTAGAGGAGGTGAGGAGGCGGGAGTTTGTGTTGACCTTCCCTCCCTTCCTTCAGAGAGACATCTGTTCATAGACCCTTCTCTTGCAAAAGAATGATGAAAACAGAAATGCTGAATATGGGAGCAGAGAGGACACAACATTTATTTCCTGCAGGAATTAAATGAGTTGTGGATACTTATTGTCTGTGTATGAGAATTTCTCACCACCATCTGCTTTTGTAAGTTCTAATTTTTCATGGCAGCCATCTGTGTTGTCAGAGCAGAAGAAGAGGTTTGTGTTTGCTCATTAATAACACTGGTAGCCTTGTCTCTCTGCTTGTCTCACAATGATATGATCCTCCCCTCAAACTTGGTGTTTATTTATGATTTCTTTTGCTTTACTATCGGTTGATTGTGCTGCTGCTCCATCTCTCCACAATCTCTCTCTTTGGCAGGTCACACATAATCATCGAGCATCAAAAACCAGCGTGGAACAAGCATGATTGAATGTAAACAGGATTACAAGGCATACAGAAAATCTCCACTCCTGAATGGATTGGGCTGGAATTATGTTCAAATATCCATGGTCCCTAAATGATCAGTTTTCCTGACCATGGTTATCCCTTGACTTATCATTTGGCTCGCATATCTCCCAGTGAAGTGTGCCCAGTGTCTAATTCGGTGCTGTTTGGACATGCAGTAAGCTCAATGTTAATACATTTTGAATTAACAGGCAACTGGGGCTCTGTAACAGCGACGGCTGAGACTCCAGCTTCTCTGAGCTTTGAATAAACAGGTGAACAGCTCTTTGTGCAACAGTGATTCTCTGGACTGTTTCCCGCAGCTCGTTTTTACTTGACGCTGCTCAATTACCATCTGTCACTTTCACATTTTCGGAAAGAAAACTGCAACCGGCATCACCACAGGCAAAGCAAACAGCCCATTCCAAACAGGAAGGTTTAGAATGAGAACTGCACTTTCATTTTCAAATTTAAATTCACCACCTCGTCTTTTGTTTGTAATTTTGCATCTGAAGTAAAGAACACAAAAACTTAAACATGCTACTTCTCTAATCCTTCTGAATTATGGCTATCCAGTTAGTATGGCTGTACTCGCTAATGTTAATGGGGAAGTCAATATGTTAAGCTTTTTGTGAATTTTAAGAATACCCTCTATTCTAGAGAAAACTACTTAAAATGGTCAGATTCTCTTACAGATTATTTGTGCCTGCATTTAGTTTTTTTTTTTGCTCATATGGTTGAACCATGTGTGCGTGGGGACACTTACAGAGCCTTTGCACGGGCATTTAATCTCTGAATATAGAATGATCTTGAGCGAGGACAGAATCAAGGTCGCAGCGTGTCCCACTTCTTCTGTGGGCTTTTGTTTGCCTGAGAGCTGATTTCAGCTAAACATGTAGTTGGAACCAGATGGAGAATGCTGGATGTCAGCTACTTCTATACATCCCACAGTGACTGGTATCCATATGGGGTCCCCGTGCATCACTCTCCCCGTCTTTTGTGTGTCTGAAAACAGTTAATTAGTTGAGATGTATAGTATGTTTCAATATGGTAAACCTCGCTGTCGCAAGAGGAAAACAAGTGGTTTCTGATACCTCACCAATTTGTGCGTTTGGTCTACTGAGCAGTGGTGGTTGTGCAGTCTGATCCAGGTTCACCTCTGTTGCAGGCTTCACTGAATAAATTATTTCAATTCTAATATTTAACTTAAATATATTTATTTATGTAAATCTAGTTCTTTAGTTGGAGCCTAAATTATATCTTTCACTGCATAGATTTTAACTAATGATTTAATGGTAACTAATGCATGATATGATCATTCTGTCAAATCATGACTCCACTGAAAATAAAGGTAGCATTGAATTCTAACAGAATGCTGTCTGCAGGGGCCTCCAGCCCCACTGCTGAGCTAATTAACAAGGTGTGAGGTGTGCCAACGTGTACGTACGTATGTAAAGTAGGTCTTGCCATTTGTTTTTGCTGCCTGATGCCAGGTCACCAGGCCTGAGCTGAGTCTGTGCCAATACAGAAAAAGGGCTGTTGTCAGCACACACACACGCACACTCATGGACACACTCACGGACACAGTCAGCAGAATAACCTGTGTGTGAGCAGCCCTGGGGAAATGCTCTCACATTATGGATTCTCTGGAAAGGGCACAACCAAATTCCAATGATTTTGCGCCTGTGTGTTTCTGTAATGTGTATGAGAGAGTTGAGGGTCAAAGGTGTGTGCTGAGCAGCTACTATTGAATTCCCTCCTGCCCCCAGCCAATTAAAAGCTGTCAGAAAAACAATGTTGTCGTGACTCCAGCTTAAAAGTTCTGGAGACATGTTTTGCCTGTTTTGCCTGATGCTGCAGTTCACAGATGTGAACTGCAGCATCTGACTGAATGTGACTCAACCAGCGAGGATCGCGTCTGCCACTTTCACCAGCTGTGATCTTGTCCTCGGTGGCTACTTCCATCGATTCGTCTTTTCTCCCCCGTATTCCCTCACTCTCCTTCCCCATCTCTCCTGTCACGCCTCCTCCCGTCTTCCCTCCTCCCAATCCTTTTGAAGTCATTTGTTAAGCGCTCCTCTGCCCTCTCCTCCTACACTGAAGGTGTCTCTGGAGTTTTTACAAAGCCAGCGCTTTCTGGAAGCTTGTTTAAGTGCAATTTACAGAGACATTAATACTGCAGTTTATTATCAGAGAGAAAAAATATTTTACAGATTGTTACAAAGAGCCCACGAAGCAGTTCTGAGACTAAGATGTGGAGGAAAATAAAGGTCAGCCTTTTCTCTAAAACAGCTCTTCCTCTTTTACAGGTCGCTGTGAATCTCTGAGTGAAGATGGCCTTCTTTCAGAACAACTTCTGGGTAAGTGTCGTGAAAACACTTAAAAAGTAGAAGGGCACTCATACCTTCACCAAGGGCCAACAGTGCCCTTATGAAACCACATTTACATTCACTAGATTAAGATTTTTATTTGGATCTGCATATCCAACAAAATGTAATGGATTCTTGCTTGATTCATGTCCCATCCTTACCCATACTTTTCTGTAAATAGGATCAGTAGTTTTTGCAAAGTCCTGCTTGCAAATAAACGAAGGTACAAGATTGAAAACGTGTCTCTATGGGTTATATTGATCAGGCCTTAAGCTTTAACTGCCATATAATGCTTGTTTACTAGTCATTATTATTAGTAATATTATAGTCGAATCACAACTTTGAGTCACTAAGGTTTTTTTCGTTCATATTGTCAGTGGACAGCTGAGCTTCTGGCTCTGCTGCTCATCAGGTACTGACTGGAAGCGATTGTTGTCTCCCTCTCTGCTCGCTCGCAAACAATAGAGATCGATTCTGTATTCATCCCTCTGCCACATGGAAAGAATTCTCATTCACATTATTCTGCTTCTCTTGCAGAGATAATGTCTCTTTCTGCAGCGTTACATAGAAGTAAATGAATATTTTCTAAAGTAATTACAAAAACTTAAACTAGCTATTACTTACTTATACTTTGGAAGGTCAAGCACACAATCATTTTTTAAATTTTCTTATTTCCCTTCAGTTTATAGTTTCATGTTTTTTTCTCGTCTTTTTTTGAAACTTGGTGTTCACAGGCGTCTCTTCTGATTTCCTGTGTACAAGAATGTTCTTATAGCTTATTAGAGACACATGTCAGCATGATGCAGTCCAGCTCACCACCACTGCATGATAGATTAATAAGAAATTCATATGAGAGTGTGACTGTACCAAATAAACTGAGTGCAATATGGTGATTTTGGCATTAGTTGACTAAATGTGTGCAGTAATTAATGGCTTCATTAGCAACTTTTGACAGATGTGCAAACTGGAGGAGAGAAAAACTCCCGCCCCCCAACATCAGCCTCTTCCTCCTGCTGTGACTCTGTCTGCTCTCTCCCTCATTTTCTCCTTTATCCTCACGTTCTCCTCTCCAAGTCATCCCTGCACACCTGGTGCATCTATTTCAGGTGTGGCCTACTTCTCCCCCTTCCTCTTGTCAGACCATGAAACATCCTCAGTAATATTTTAGCAGTTGAACTAAAGCGAGCTGTTCGGATACAGTTATAAGATTTGCACGATGACTGATTCTGTGGAGAGACTTTTTCCTGAATGAAGAAAGATGAGGAGATGATGTCTGTGGTTTATTCTGCCTTTCAGTCACGATATTTCAAAGAGTCTTAGCTGTAAGGTTTTTTTCCCCCAGTGTCTTAGTATTGTAGTGCAGTCTTAGAGCTGGGGGCAGAAAAGCATGGTCTACAGGCAGGGAGACAATTAGAAGAAACAAGAAAACGAGTAAATTTCCGCCAGGTACAAAGACTCAATTAAATGTTAAATTTTTTTGTGCTTGCCTCTGAAATACATTTAAAAAAGCTTGATTTTTGTTTAAACCAACTGTTATGGAAACGTGTGCACCTGCATGTGTGTTTCCGTACATGCTCCACACACAGCCTGCTGTCAGACACAAATAGCTGTGTAATACAAATGAGCCCTTTAGTTAATTATCCAGCAGCCCTTTGGGAGCCTGTCACACACGGAGAGCCTCGTCTTGTTTGGCTGAAGAACATTCACGACCGCTCACAAAGCCTCCTCATCACAGACTCGGTCCTCTCCCGTTGACTATATAAGAACTGAGCTCACAGTTAACAGGCTGAAGTCCGATCAGGCACATCCTCAGTAAATTCAGGTGCTGTGCAGTAGGAATAGAATTGTACTCTGTTAGGGCTGTAGTTTTCTGTTCCCCCAAAAGATAATTAATACACACCAGATTATAATAAAGCTGCAATAATTAATTAGTCAATCAACAGAAAATGGATTTAGATATGACTGAGTCTTTTGAAACCCAGGAGGTTTGTACCTGGACTGTTTCTCGGCAGACTGTCGCCCTATGCTGGTTTTAGGTGAGAGAACTAACTCTACATTAAAATGGGTTAATTCATTTTTAAGTAGAGACACGTTGAAGGACCTTAGTAATATTTCCATCTCTTCTCTCAGAACAGCATGTTTTGTCTCTGCAGTGATGAGTAGAGGACAAAAAGCCCTGCACATTATCCAGCGGGGATTTAAACAGATATGAAAGGCGACTAGTAATGAGCAGCAATCTGTTCTGGTTTGGGGCTGTACAGTTCGCAGTGCTGTCTTGTCTTCTTTTCTTAGAAACAGCTCCTTCTGTGCCTGCAGTTTCAAGAGTGTGTTCGTGGAAATGCACATCAACGACGCCCAGTAGGATTTAATTATTGCCTTCTTCTCCGTACGATGATGGCAGCGTTGCTATGATCCCATCACTTTAAGTCATGGGGTTTTCTCCCAGGGTGAAGAACAGTAAGCACACAGTGTGAAACACTTTGTCCTTTCCATGTTTCCTTTCCAGTCATTTTCCTCTCCTGGTCATTACTTCCAACCTTTTCACCGCTCTCATTCTCTCTGAGTCATGGATCTTTTGTTTCTCTGATTAGATTAAGAGCCAAGATAGATCAATAGAAGAGTCTCTGCATTTCGGGAAACACTTGAACCTTAGAGATTTTTAAGTTAGGAATATTATTAAATTTACTGGATCAGCCAATAACAGGTAGTTTTTCATCTATATGTTTATTATATATATATATATATATATACATGTGAGCTGATGGAACGTGGAAAAAACTAAAATGTCAAAGTACACATCGATTAGACTTTTCTCAAAGTTATTTTGTTTAATTTCAGTTGGTTCTTATCACATTGATGTTTGTTCAAGTTTTAATTTATCTGATGTGGTTGTATTTAGTTTTAAAATTAGATTTTTTTTAATCACGATTGTTCGAGCCTGTGCATCAGAGGGACCCTGATACTGCAGCTCCACGATCACTACTGCACAGGCTCCAAGTGACGTGAAAAGCACAAGATGGCAGCATTCGTATCCATTTTGCCTTTAATTTGTTCTTTTGTTTGGTGAAGTGGAGACACGTCACCCCTCTTTATTTACAGTTTGTCATTCAGTCTGAACAGCTTCTATTTTTATTTGAGCAAAAATGATGATAACAAAATAAGGTCAACTGCTTGAATTAATGTTTCCTATTAGAAAACGTTGAAGCAGAAAACCCAAAGCACTTCTACTGATAAACTTTAATTACACATCCTCAGTATGCACTCAGACTAGCAGAGGTGAATTTTGTCAGACCAGCTGAGTCTACTCATTAGTCTGGAGCCATCGGTAATGACGGCTGCTGCTACCTGCTCCTGATGTTATTGACACCTTTCTGCTGTGGGACAGTTCGTTCTGCCCAACCTGCCTCGTCAGCAGAAAAACTCTCTCCGTGAGTCAGCGGAACTCACAGCAGCACCGACAGGCTGGTCGGTCGGCTCGCTGGATGGAGTCTGATTCAGGGGTGGAATGTTTTACAGCTGCCTAAAAGAGACTGATACAGTATGTGGAACACAGACCTGGACCATATGGGAGTTATTAAAAGTTTCTATGGCAGAAAAGTAAATTTAATGTAATTTAGTCATTTATGTATAGAAACTCGTCCACCTGGGTACAAATGAACATTTAAATAGCAAACGTAGAGGTGTGGAAGTATATTACAAATTTCTTTTGAAATATATTTAAAAGTTAAAGGGTTTTTATCGGTCTATTCTTTGCATACTTCCAGTATATCTCTAAGATGCAAATACTATCTGTAAGTGTGTTTGAATAGTCTCTCAAATGATATCAAGTATAGAAATTGTAATGAATCCTGCCACAGCTGAAAGTTACTTGTTTTGGATGCTGGTAGTATTCACGTTGTAAATATAAAAGGCCTTAAGGTGGATTCCTTTCAGTGCTTTGTATAAACCTGCACATATTGGAGAGGATGCACATTGGAGGTTGCAGAGAAACAAACACAGCCTTGCTCCATCTGTTATTTTGCCTTATAAGCAAGTTGATAATGTTTTGTGACTGGTTCATAGACAAAAAAACACCATCATACTAGTTGTACTTGCAAGTAAAAAATAAATAAACGGCCACCTGAATGTGAACCCACGCTCACAGCACCATAACTGTGGCTTTTGTTCTGGGCGGTTCTGCTGTGTTCCTCTCAGTGTCCTGGTTTCATTTGACTGAAGAGCCATATTACACTGCAGGAATGCCCTCAGACATCTGATCCTCTCAGACCGACCATAAAGGCAGATTTGACCAATTGCCAGAACTAAAGGCAGCACATCAGACAGTGCCAGAGAACGAATAAGTGTATTAGACAGCCAAAGCCAGACAGTATCAGACAGCTGAGCAGCACCACGTGCTCCTGCTTG
This sequence comes from Paralichthys olivaceus, assembly GCF_024713975.1. Lineage (NCBI taxonomy): Eukaryota > Metazoa > Chordata > Actinopteri > Pleuronectiformes > Paralichthyidae > Paralichthys > Paralichthys olivaceus. The sequence continues at coordinate 6,881,056 of NC_091095.1, forward strand.
TGTTTATGTAGAAATTCTAGCAAAGACAATCAGACGTCTGGAGGAAGCAGCTTGAAAACAGTTGTAAATAAACTTCCCCTTATAATGCTTAACTGGTGTGACAAGGCGTCTCCTCGTCCCCATCACGATGAATGATTTCCTCTTCTGATACCGGCTCAGTGCTCCTGTCACAACACGCAGGTTTTCCAGAGTATACCTTTATTCCCCAAGGATGTTAGAGTCGTACAACCTGTTTAATAACTTTGATGTGTTTGTACTTGTCTTACACTTTGGCATCACGCTAATAGTTTGCTATTCTAGTTTTCTTGCTTATTTTTCGGGATAATTAAACTCTATTTTAGCAATCCTCTCCTTTTTAATGTTGATTTATCAAAAGTCCGATTTTCAGTTGATATTTTTGGGAGAAATGTGATATTTCTAAAACGCATTTGAAGTCCTTAACAAGAACCATCAGCAGTCCACTGAGGAGCGTACTACAGAGGGGTTCTAGTGATATACGAGTGAAAGAGACAGCTGTCAGTCATCCATTATTTAGCCTCTTTGGAAGCAAATGCCCATTGTGTCTGTCCAGAGTAGAATGAGGAATGTGACAATTAACCTGTGTTGTTGGTTCGACAGGCACAGTTAGTTGTTTTGTGGATAAAGTGTTGAAGATAAGATTTTCTGGTCTTGTTCATGAAAAGCCAAAGAAAATCCCTCGTCGCCTCCTAGTCCTGGACACTCTGTGACCTTCTGTGATCTTACTGTTTGTAGCAGTGAAGCAGAGCCTGCAGCACAGGGATAAACTCAGCCCAGGTTTCCTTTCCATTCGTAGTTAGTCTGAGGGGAAGTCTGAGGAATTACAATCAGCAGTGAGCGCAGTTACATAGACCAAACTCTGGAAATACATACTGTAAAACACACACAGTTTCACAAAGACAGACACACGAGTAAAAACATCAAGGTGGAAAATTCTCAACTAACTGAAGAGGGAAATGTCTGTTGGTGTGTTCTTGTGGTTTAAATTTGATCATTCAACTGTCTGTTGATGATTCAGGGGTAGTATATTTCAGAGAAAAGTTTGGTAACCCCACATTTCCAAATAAAAGCCCTTGAAAGTCTGTAAAGCCTCGAAACTCACTCATCTCACCTGTGGCACATTATTCTTGTGTTTTATAACAGCGGTTCTGAGCCTCTGTGAACGTCTGAGCAACACTAAAGACAAGTTAATGTTGTAGATAAAAAAATTGCCAAGCCGAGAGGCAAGTATATGGGTTAGATGTGGCTTTCCTATCAAAGTAATGATGTCTGATTCATCTGCATCTGTCACCACTTAAATCTTCAAGGTTTAAATTAGTTTAAAGTTCTGGTCATCTAGTAATTTCATGTAAAAACAAATAATGGCTCATATTTGATAAAGTTGTACAAATAATTCAAAACCTGTAGATACGAGTCTCCACTGCACAAGCAAATGTGTGTTGTGTCTTTCTGCTGAACAGTGCTGAAAGAACTGACCCATGGCTGAACCTAAATGTTGACCTCTGCTAATATGTTTTTCCTGAAGAGCTTCATTGAGGTCTTGGATTTGCATGTTTAAGTGTTTTGAGTTGGAAATGCTTGGAAATGTGTGTTGGCATTTGTTTTGCTTTGAGAAGTGAATTTTCACTGAGTTTGAGGGAAATGGTCCTGACACTGTAATATTGAGTGGTTTACACAAGAGGCTTAAACTCTGGATCCCGTCTTCTTACCAGATTGTTGCTGACATTGGATTTACTGCGAAGAAATTATAATTTCTTTGCTGCTCACCTTCCCCCCTAATGAAATTTGAGCAGAACCTTCCCCCTCACATCACAGACGTCTTTAGAAGTCTGACTCCTTATGAGAAAGTTGTCCACATACAGATTTTATACTTTTCTTCTGCACACCCATCCCCCTCCCTCCACCGTCTCTTCTCTCCCATCATCCCGCTCATTGTCATGGTAATGTGCTCCATCGCGCGTGACAAAAACGGTCAACTTAATTGATGGAGAAAAATCAGTTCAGGGGAGAGGAAAGGGGGTTTGCATATATCAGACGTGAAGAGTTTAATTCTCTAAAGGCATAAGGAATGCATAATCACAGATGAAGAAGAGTGTGAGTGGGTTTGCAGCTCTCATGTTATGTGCTAGATTCCTTGGCATGACTCAACATCTATAAGTGCCAACTCACATCTGCCTGCTCATCAAGAACCTGCACACTTAAACACGCTGGAGTGTAGCTCAGGGTCAGTGTGGTCACACTTTGACAATGCATATTTCATGTCTTAAAATGAGGTGAGCTCAGGTGCATTGATGGTGCATTGTTGCCGTATTGCATTGGAAAGTGTTTGATTAACAAAAAACCTGGTCTGACGTCATAGTAATTTACTGAGGGCATTATCAAGCTATATGCTCCTTCTTAGGTGGGTATACAAAGTGCGTGCACTCCGTTTGTTGCACACCATAGACTGTATATATTGATGGACAATGTGTCTATCCTTCCCTTGAAGGAAGCCAAATTAGTTTTGTCTAATCTGCTAACATGTAGGAGGCTTCTGCCATGATAACAGCAAACGGCCAAGGTGAGTGTGCATCTGGTTTTAAAAGGAAATGGAAGTTGGCACAATGATTTGTTTATTGAAGGTTACACCTGAAACACACCCATAATTAGAGAGAGCCAACTCTTTAGAACCATGTGTCTGGAAGAGCCACCTTCAATGTTTAACTAGTAAAAGTGACATTGCTCACGCCCTAAACACACGTACGCTGTGTGATTAGAGGATTAAAATAAAGCTGTCAGTCTTTCACATCCATTGTTTAAGCTACAAGACAACAAAATATTGGGTAACAATTTGACAGTGACAAAAACTGCACAACCAAAAGGCCACTTGCAGAGCGCACACCTCAACCAAGGCATAAATGAATTCTCTCAAGGTGTTAATGGGTTTTAACCCTCCTTGTCCCACACCCCACTCTTCCACCAAGTTTCAATAACCTTGGTTCAGTGGTTTTTGCATAGTCCTGCTAAAAGTCGGACAGTCAGGAATGAAAACATAACCTCCTTGGCAGATGTGATAACAGCAGTGAGCCGTCCAATTAGAAATCATTCAATGTCAGGTTACGAGGCTCCAGTGCTATAAATACTGGTTATTAAACCATTTGAGCTCATTAATCATCTGTGGACATGCTCTGTTTACATACAGCCAACACAAGTCTGCAGCAGTGGTGGACAGGTGCTGTGTCGAGCTGTGTGTGCGTCAGTGTGTGTGCATGTGTGTGTGGGCAGGCTCGGACTGGCAGCTCATCTTTCTGTAGCGAGGGTAGAGTTTCAACAAAAGGCGTCTGCCAACTGCATGAAAGGGACAAAACCTGAGAGACTATTGGTCGCACTTCAGAATGGAGCAGGCAGCAGCCAATTAAAAAACACTATGCAGCCAGCTTCCTCCTCCACCCTTCCACTGTTTATATAAAACTTATGCCAAAACATTTGACTATTGTGTAAGAATACAAAATAATTTTCTGATGCCGTTTATAAAACGTTCTCTCACCTCTACCATCAGCCTCTCAAAACAGCTGTTTCCCCTTTAGACCACTTGAGAGTCGAGAGCTTGATATGCCCCTCCAGTCGGTTTCTGCTTTGTATTCTCACTGTGGTGTGTGTGTGTGTGAGTGGGGGGGGGGGTTTGGGTGACCCTTCCTTAGCATTCCAGTCATTCCCCTGGTACCTGGGAACTGGTCTGTTCTCCTGCGACGGTGTATTTTTAGGTCCTGAGATGCAGCTGTCTGTGGTCTGTGTCTCTGCACTGACAGCCCAGCTGTTGACTGAAAAAATGTAGAGGCTCAAGAAACCACATCTTAGTAAAGACGGCGTGTCTGTCAGGCACTTTTTTGGATTATGGAGACTAGAGCTAAGACAGGTGTAGGTTTGTGTAATTATGACGGTGGCGGGTGTGAGGTGGTGCTGTAGTCTGTGGTAAATCTGCATACCTGCAAGGTCGGCATCTCTTCACAACAACCCCGCTCTGTGGCTCCTGCAGTTTTGATGGTGAGCAAATGAGAAGCAAACAGTGAGAGATGTTCCAGTGGAGTGCAGAAGCAAAAAAAAAAGAAAAATAATGAATTAAAATAAATCCGTCTAAATGTCACAACATCTTGTTTGAACCAAAAGCAACACGCATGTGAGAACGCGAACGACCAAGTCAGTTGCTCTTGACATTTTCCGGAACCTTTCCCGACAGTCCTCCAGTAAATAGTCAGTGAGCCCATGTGAGAACACAGCTGGAAAATGAGTGGAAAATTCACAGCTAGCAAGCAGGCGTGTTGGTGACCTTTCCAGCACGGAATGGACAACGTAAACTAGCACACAGGAACTATGCTGTCCGATTCATCAGTTAAATCTGCAGGCATTCGTTGAGGTGGTGGCGTGAAGTCTTTGACAACAGAGAACACACTGTCATGACTTTCCAAGTTGAGCTGCTAGTTACTGTCAGTTCTTCTGCGGGGGTGTGATGCACATTCAGGGCTAATGACAATCCCTTCCATAACTTCGACTTTTTACTGGACATATACGTAAATAGAAATGGGAAAGAGTAAAATGTGGAGAGATAATGGGGGAAGATACACTCTTTTCATTTAAAACAGTTTAAAGTGCTATGTGTTTTTGTTCCATTTTCCTTTAAGACTGTATCTGTTCCAGCCTCTGAAATCTTTAGAGGAATATCAGTGGCAAAATGAAATATTATTAAACCCAAACAAGTGTGATACTGGTAACACCAAAGCATCAGCTGACATCTCTATCTTTAACTTCTTCATGTTGGTTAGCGGTTCTCGTTTGGGTGCTAACAGACGGTGTGCATGTGTGTGTGTGTGCGTGTTTTCTTTGTACCTCGACAGGGGGAGAAGAATGCCGGCTTTGACGTGCTCTACCACAACATGAAGCATGGCCAGCTGGCAACCAAGGAGCTGGCTGAGTTTGTCCGTGAGAGGTAAGGTTCTTGTGTATTTGTGAATGTGTGTGTGGGAGGTGGTGATGGAACCTGATTTAGAGAAATTCACCAATCTTGAAAGAAAGATGAGAGATTGTGCCAAGGTTTGCTGAAATGATAAATGTCCTATTTTTTATTTCGTCCGTCTTTGTACGAAGGTGACAAAGTCTGAACTATCAGAATTGGGCCGACATTTTAACAAGTCTTTCTTTGTTAAGACGGCATCAGTCAGCTCTCTCAGCTTTGACCTCTGACCCATGTCCACACTGTAGTGCTACTTTTTGACCTGTGCTAGCTTTCAAACACACTCATACACAATCCTGAATTATCCCTGAACCTCCAGCAGTATAGATGTACTACATGTCCATCAATCCTCATTAACCACATGTTCTCTTTAAATTCTTTTAATGCGTTCCATCGTCTCAATTACTGCTAATTAAACACTTTAATTCTCAAATCCAATTTCCACTGTAAATCAGCATGACAGCCCTGTGTAATATCTCCAATAGGCCAATGCTAGCCAAGATAGGATATGTTCGTGGAATACATCCAAATTTGTCGTAATTCAAAAGACATACGTTTCGAAAATGTATATGTCAGCTACAGAGCCAAGCACGGTTGTGTTAGACTGAAAATCTAATTTTATATGTTTCCTTATAATAGCTATCTCTACACTGCAATGCACAAACAAAACTATTTCTAAATGGACAATCAAATGTTGAGGGGGATTTTTACCTGGGACAAGCCTTCCATGTCAGCATGGTAATGTAAAGCCATCAGTTGCATATTTATCTTCAATTAAATCTGAAGTTAATCTGCCAATAAAACTGCATCTGTGCTGTGTGAGAGGTGAGAACTGAACGCCTGACAGGCTTAACAACAGTAACTAAGAGGGTCGGTCAATTATCCAATTAAGACTCTCTTAAAGTGCCCAGTTGGTTTGGTTAAATACTCTTGTTTTCTAATTAGCGATTATCAGTGAGTAAATTGTGTGGAGTAATGAGGTTCCCACAGGAGTATGTCCTCTCACAGCTAAAGTGAACACACAGCGCACGCTGTCAGTCCACTGATATAATCCTGACATTGATTCACAGTGCACATTCCTCGCAGGGGGAAATTTAGTTATCTGCTTGGACTGCAACAGACAACAAATCAGCAGCCAGGAAATGAAATATGGGGCAGTGTGGGTAAAATAGAGTCTGATCCCACAGGACCGGGAAGCTGCAATTGTGTTGATACATTTTGTTCGTCTTTCTATCGCTCCACTTTCCTGTAAGGTCGTTCTAATGTAAGAGACCATATGAATCAGTTCAAGTGCTGTAACAACTCGACCAACTCAAACCTCAAGGTTTCAGTTATTTCATGTTTACTCTGCTCTTGTCCCAGTGCTCAGTCTAATAGAGATATATTGCTGTTTCTTATTATTGAGTGACCATTGATGTCAGGGACACAGTACACATTGTTTTTGTTTTTTTACCAGCACTGACGACTCAAGAAATAAGTCGATTAATGAACTGCTGTATTGATAGAAAATCAATTTGCTGCTTTTCAACCTCACCTATGGCCTAAAGTCAATTTGAATCTGGATCTCCTATTATTGTCAGACATTCTACAGACCACAAAATATATGTTAAATGATAAGAAATTATTCAATGAATTTATTAATTAATTTAGACATCAGTATAGTAGTTTTTTTTAACAATCAAAACATAACAGAACATGAAATAAAAAATAAAAATGTGAAGAGTAAATCTGCACGTTGTTCTGTGTGTTCACCTTCAGGGAATCTGGATCAATGCTCATTGTTTCTTTCTCTTCAGGGTCTTCAGATGCTTATTAAAGTTTCATGTCCAGCCTCACAAAATGAGTTCATTCATCATTTAAATGAAGCTTTTTGCAACATTTTCCCGACACTAATGGAAATAAATCTTCATCTAAATGACTGCGGAGGTGGTGGAGGCTCCGCATTTGGGCCAAATGAAGCTCTAGATGGTGAAAGTAACGTATGAGGCCATTAGAAGAAGCAATAGCTTTGCAAGGAAGTGATTTTATAGTACATTACAATTACATTTACCAGAAATGCTGTTTAGACTCATTTCCTTTTGCCGATGTTTTCCACGTTTGAAAAAAAAAATTCAGCAAACATTAATCTTCATGTTGTGTTAATGCCAACACACACACACACACACACACACACACACACACACACACACACACACACACACACACACACTCTCTTGACTCTGACAAGTTCGTAATGTTAGAGCTACAACAATCAGTCAATCAGAAGAATATCAATATCAATGTAAGGGACCGATTACAAAGACAACAATGCATTCTCCAGGTCAGGTTCTGTGTACTGAGTTTCACCGAACTTTGACCAAACATGTGAACAGCTCTTTGTGCAGCAGCGGTGGAGCAGCTTCAGGATTCTATGGACTGAGTCCTTCAGTCAGTCTTTGCTCACAATTACTGCAGTTTCAGGTGGAAAGCTTCAGCCAGCATCACCACAGGTCTAACAAACAGCCCATTCCAGACAGAAATGTTTCGAACTGGCACTGCACTAGTTTCATAAAATACCAGTTTCATATGAGTGGATGTTTTACATGACATAGAGATAAAAATAAACTAAGCAAACTAAATTATCAATTGTACTGTGTACCTTTTACAGGGCGGCCATTGAGGAGACTTACTCCAAATCGATGAGCAAACTGGCAAAGATGGCCAGCAATGGGAGTCCACAGGGGTGAGTTGTGAACACAGGACAGTGAAACGTCTTCTCCTGTTACTCCTCCTCATCCTGTTCAACAACGTAGAAGTTCAAGTTTCAGGCCTCATGTGTGTGTTTGATTATATGTGTATTTCCCAGGACGTTCGCTCCCATGTGGGATGTGTTCAGGGTGTCTTCAGACAAACTTGCCCTCTGCCACCTCGAGCTGATGAGAAAGATGAGCGATCTCATCCGGGACATTAACAAGTACGGAGACGAGCAGGTCAAAATTCACCGCAAGGTTTGTATCTGGGATGAGGAGAAATATTTACCACTGTTCTGCCTGAACACTGGATGTTGTCTGTGTCTGTGTGAACATAGACTTGTGTACTTTCTCATTACTTGACCTGGACCGAAGCTCTCGTCATCCTGATCTAATTTATCTCACAGAAAATCCAATAAGTGTCATCTCCCTTCATCATAATTGCTGCATTTGCCCTTTAAACTTCAAGTACAATGATGATGTGCACAGACTGTGTGTTTGTGTGCGTTCCACTCAGACGAAGGAGGAGATGGTGGGGACAGTGGAGGCGGTGCAGGCGCTGCAGGTTCACAGTGGTCACCTTCAGAAGTCGAAGGAGGGTTATCATGGCAAGTGTTTGGAGCTGGACCGGCTCAGGAAGGACGGGGCTCCACAGAAAGAACTGGAGAAGGTTAGTCACGGCTGTCTCTGTGTTCAAGACAGGTTTTACAGGCGTTTCTGATCCCTGAAGCGGATGGAAGTTTCTCATGAGATAAAATTAAAGGGTGTGATCATTTTCACATTTACACATCCAGGTAGTTTTAGTTTTCTTGCCTCTTGCTCAGTGAATGGAGCTTGTGAAGGATTTTAACAGTGAGCAGTTTTGATTGAAAGTCTTTTTCCGCTCTGTTTGAACCTGCAATTTATGCAGTCCCCTGCTGAGACGACTGATTTTCCAATGATTCTATAAAAGCCTTTTTTAAGTATCTGTTTCTTTAGTCATTTTGTGATGAGGAATAACAAGCTCTTACGTGAGTGCAAACTGTGTAACTTCAGCTAAATATCACCGGATAAAATTTCTATGAAACCTCTTTGCAGCAGTTTGGCAGGATTGATGCTTTAAGGCATTGTCACACCTGAAATTCGTGGTGCAGTTCTCAACACAAGTTCAAATGCACGATACGAACATCCTTGTTCTCTTGTTGAATGCTGTCTCGACATCCTGAAAGTTCAAACTATCAAAAAAATGTTTTAACACGGCAAACACACAGAATCATGGTTCAGTTTGATCTGAACCGAGACAACCTCTTTTAAACGGACTGAGTATTTGTCTGGTGCACTTGGCATTCAGACTGTGTTTGTAGTCTGTCCCTAACTGAGGCTTTCATTTCTTTTCCATGTTTGTGAATGAGCGTCAGTCGATGAAGGCCATTTTCCTTTCCTCTCACACTAGGCGGAGCTGAAGTCTAAGAAAGCGGCTGAGTCATTTGCGTTGTGCATCGAGAAGTACAACCGAGTGGGAGGAGAGTTTGAGCAGAAGATGAGCGAGTCTGCCCAGGTCAGCTCTGACTCCAGCTGGGCCCCGGAGCCACTTCTTTATCCATCTCTCCCACCCTCTGATGTGCTGTTTTTATGTATTTTTATGGCTTTATCTTTCAATTCATCTCTGTGACTCACCCTCTTCGTAACCTCTCACCACACAAATACTCCATTCCATCCTTTTATTTATTATCCCACATCATGCCGTCCCCAAAAATGGAAACCTCCATTGAGCCACCCCGCTCATAACCTTTAATCACTGCCTCCACACATTCATGGTTACTGCTGCTGTTTCCATGGACATTTTCAAAAAACCCCAATGATCGCTTCTGTGTTTTATATTTCAGTTGATGACAGAAATCCTTCTGACCAATAATCTTTGTAAAAGCTTTGAAGGTGAAGGTCTGGTCAGAATTATCTTCCAGGAAAGAAAATGTGTGAAAAGATTGAAGAAGAAACAGAGGAAAACCAAATACATCAAATATATAAAATATTACAATTTTACAGTGATGTTTAAAAACATCTGAAAACAATTCAGATCCTACAAAGAAAAAGAAAAGAAGTTTTTAATATATTTTCATGACTCGGCCAATGTTTATCTCAAAAATACCATGAAGGGATAGTTCACCCAAAATTGAAAATTCAGTCTATCTACTCACCACTATGCCGATGGAGGGGTGAATGAAGTGTTTGAGTCCACGAAACACTTTTGTAGTTTCAGTGTTAAACAGCGTTGCAGCCAAATCAAAAACGATTACGACATTGTACTTGTAACAAACAAACAAGCCCCGACATTGAAATTTGATTCGAAACGGTGTCATCTACACCGTGTTTTTAGCCTGAATATCAGCTGCTCTCCTCTGGAACCGTGTTTGCTCTCGCCCAAGGGGCATGTGAGGACATCAGCGAGAACTCGCGATAGCTGCAGTTAGTGCTGCAGTATCGCCACGTGCACATAGAGGGGCAAGCTTGCACGGTGTGCTACGTGCATTTATCCAGATGTGAGAGTTTGCAGTAAAACCTGGAGCCGTGGGGCAGCAGAGAATGAAGTGTTCTATGGAAGGTTTACTGCAGTCTAGAACAGAGCAGTGTTTTATGTTTCCTCTGTCTGCCCAGATTCTGGCCAGCTAATTGGAGAAAAGCAGCTGGCAAAACTCTCTTCTCTAACAGAAGCCAAAACCTCTATATCAAGACAATTCCCCTGAAACAGACAGCAGCAAATGAGGTGCCTGAATAAAGACCAGGATCAAACTTAAATCCTCTCAAATTATCGCTGGTTTAACACCTTGGCAACCCACGGCCTCCTCTACTGGCTGTGTGAAGTCCATTAAAAGGCTAGTGTCACTGTATTGTAGAGAAGTGGGGTTTTAAATTTCTGGTTTATTAGATTCTGGTTCTGAGTCGTCGCGAAACTCACACCATCACGCAGAGATGGAGAACTGAGAGAGTTGTGTTTTGAAACACAAAAGCAACAGAAACAAACACTAAGCAAGAAGAATAATTTGATCTTCTCAGCAAATTGAAGTGTAGGTTTGATGATATTCAGTCATTCTTTTAGGATTCGCTCAAAAATATGATTGTGTTTGTTTGAGAAGAAGTTTCAGGGAATCGAGGAGGCCCACTTACGGCAGATGAAACAGCTGATCAAAGGTTACTCCCACTCCATCGAAGACACTCACGTCCAGGTGGGACAGGTACGTCCACTGAATCCTGCTCTGCCTTACGAGAAGAAAACACTTTTTTCAAATTATCTGTATTTGTCATGGTTTTCTGAAAGGTTTTACATTCCTTTGTAAATCTTGTGAAAAGATATTATCCATATTATTATACAATCAAAGCTCTGCTGGATAACTGTGGACGATCTCATCTCCCCGTCAGTTGGTTGTTTCTGTCTTTGAGCCCACAGTAAACGGAGAAACAACAAGTGAATGTTGTAATTTTCATTATAAACAATATTTTCAGTTAAAAGTTAGAGTAAGCATCCATCAAAGAACTATTATCTACTGCCGATCAATAGAAGTTATGTAAAACATATCATTTATTTTACCACAGACAGCCTTAATAACAAATCACATATTTTTAATACCACATTTATATTTTGTGCTTTAGAAAAGACCAAGTAATCACTTTATTCTCCTCTGCTGCAGGTGCACGAGGAATTCAAGCAGAACGTGGAAAACATCGGCATCGATA